>NW_028317902.1:7875000-8177500 GCF_062004578.1 Staurois parvus
GTTCATTTTCAATTTTTGCAGCCATTATTTAATTTTTGCATATGCTGTTATATTCTTTGTAATTTTTAAACTATGATAGCATTCCTTCATTTTTACATTTAATAACAGCTCTTTTCTTATTATCTATAGCTTTTTTAACTTTGGCCGTAAGCCACATAGGTTTGATTTTTAGCCTTTTAAACTTGTTGTTCACATACAATCTGTGACGGGAGTGACTTTGAGGGTTGGGGAGTCCTCTGTCTCAGCTCACAGTCACCCTGTGCCTCTTAATGGTACAGGGTGGAATGTTCTAATATTGGGGTGGGGTTTGTTCATTGTTCACTGCCAGGTGGTGCATCCCATTGTTCTATTGTGTGTCTTGCTTGAGAGCAAACTATTATGGGATGGAATGTTTGTGTATTGGTGTGGGGATTGGTCATTGTTCACTGCCATGTGGTGCATCCCATTATTCTATTGTGTGTCTTGCTTGGAAGCAAACTATTATGGGGTGTAATGTTTCCAGCAGCTCTTCCCCCTGATGGGACAGCCTGCTAATGTGTTTCCTGTTACTGGGTGTATTGCCCTGCCCTGTGTATATATCTTGTTTCTATGTTAAAATAAAGCAGTCTATTTCCTGTTTGGTCAGCGGTGGTGTCCATGGATCTGTGTTCAGGCAGGGAAGCTGGAGTCTAACGGAAATACCCAAGTGCAGTCTGGGTCCGGTTCCGTTACACAGTCTTTTTGAAGAACTCCCATTTCTGTGTTGTGTTCCTCGGTGCCAATATTCCCTCCCAGTCTAAGTCTTGGAGAGCAGCTCTCAGCCTTGGAAAATTACCAACGATGGACACTACCAATTTTGGATTCTCACCTATATAGGTATGCCTGGGCAGCCACAGAATAGTTAGTTAGGATTACTGAGTTGCATTTTCTGTTGTTATGTCTGCAAGTGTTTCAGTAAAACGCGTTAACCATACAAGCCTGGTCTGAAGTTATTCAATGGGGTGCATGGTGATAAATGGCATATGAGAGAACAAGGCCTGTAAAGCACACAGAGGGTATAAAAGTGAGGCCACTACTAAGGGTTAACTCGGCAGGAGAGTCAGAGGAAGAGAACAGTTGCCACAGGTAACCAAGTACTGGTGGGAAGTTAACAGCAACCAGTCAATAAAGCGTAGTACCTATGGCAAAGATATGATCAGTGTTCTGTCTTCCTCCCTAGCAGTAGGTTCCCACAAAAATGTTTGGGACTGAACCCACGGTACAGAGACCCTATGTACCCAGCCGCATAGTACGGGAAAGCGGAATTAATGTTATGTGCATGCATACGTTCTGCATTAGTGACCCCAATTTTTTCACTGGGAGAGAGGTGGCAGAGTTATGCTGGACTGGTGGAGAGGGCATGGGCTCAGCATTGTCCCTACTAAATGCAACATCTAATGAGGATGTTGCGTAGTGACATTGGACCAAGACTCGGTATGTTCAACTACGACACACAGTATACAGCTTGTCTCTAAATCAGGGTACCACCATAACGTTGATATCACATGAGCGTGGTCCCACCTTTTCCAGGCATTGACAAGCGCATACACACGTGAAAGCTACCCCCATGTCCAGGAATCTGTATCCAGTCAAGCCTTGATGTCACCTCCCAGTGACATGCTATTGAGGATCATCTTCACATTCTCTCCCTGGTTAAATGGGGACTCAGTGATGCAGGTCCAGTCTCGGTTACAGAGGGGCAACGGCCACTAGGGAGGGGCTCACTACGGCGCCCCTTGCTAATTGGCGCACACCATCATCCCTGCCAGTCACACTGAACATGCCAACTGGCAGCTTGAGCACCAACACGTTTCTGGTTACCAATGGCAATGGCACTTAGATCTTCCTTGCAACACTTCTCATTTGCAGATCTTCATAGCACACATTCCCTGTTGTAAGCCCTTGTTTTTTTAATACACCTGCCTTGCATGCACCCCATTGAGAGACTTCAGACTCGGAACTTTTACTGAAGGTTCTGACACACACAAAGTTAACAGATCACAGTGTTGCACAGTTCATTGCACACACAGTTCAGATCATTTTAACTAACTAAACTGGATCAGGATGTTCCAGACTGCCAGCATCATACTTCTACACATGAAATTGTCCTCTTATAAGAGTCCATGTGTAGGCTTCAGCACCCTGGCTGGGTATTCCAAAAGGGTGGGCATGTGTTTTTAAAGAGGATTAATTCTTGCAGCTGGGCTTCCTGCTAGTTCTCATATGGAAGAAGAGCCTGGAAGATTTCCTCCCCTTGTATTTATGGGTCAGGTAACAGGACCATGAGCACCTGGGAGTAACAGCTATAGCCCCTGTCTGCCTCCATACATTAACTTTAATTACCATTATCTAATGCTGTTTAGTGACTGGCTTACGTAATTCAACTCTCCAAAAAATAAATATATAAAGGAGACGTTAGTAGCTGATGTTCTCCAACTGTTGAAAAACCTTCCAGAAGTGCTTCTACACCAAAGACTCTTCATTCAACTGCAGATGGTCATATAGTAAATATGGTACAAGTAAACTCATAGAAAACTAACATAATCATCAAGAGCAAGCACTTAAAGGTGTACCATCAGCAGTCACCAAAATATGTTCTGTAAGTCAGAAAAGTGTCAAAAGTCAGAAGCACTGCATAAACACTTGTTAAACACTCTAGTATTCCCGAAAACACATATGACATCCCTTTAGAGCAGAGCTTTCTCAACCTTTTTAAAGTGAAGGAACCATTGAAATAACTTTCTGGTATCAAGGAACCCCTTGTAATAATTACTATGTCTACAGCTCACCAAACCTTACTAAATGGTCACTGGGAAGCATGCTCCTTACATTTGTGGTCACTTTGAATATTGCCCCCTTACAGATAGCAAAAATTATAATTGTTGGTAATGAAAGTGTTAATAGTGCCCTGTAGCTGGCACTAAAGAATGATACATATCTGGATCTTTTCTTGGTAAGAAAAAATTTTAGCATTAGCTAACATATCAGATATGAAGTCTTATTCTAAAGTGAGAGGTATCTAATAAATAAGCGCACCATATATTTACATTCAAAAATGAAAATATTTGCCTAAAGCTTAGGTTGATGGATGATATGATTACAATTCCGACCAATCTGTGAATCTTGTTTTGAATGTTTCTGCCAGTTTCCCATGCATTTACCTCCTGTAGTCATACAAATCTGCTGATTCGTAACATCCAGTATGACAAAACCAATGCTGCGACCAAGTCAAACAAATGTTTAGCCAGGCAAATAATTCAGAGTGATGCTTATGTCTTGGCTTATTCTCTAAGGGCAGACCGTCTGCCAGGCTAAAACTGATGAAAGGGTTATAATATGCACCCCAGTCTACTTGTGCCCCAAGAATATATCTGAAATAGCAGCAACATCATTTTCCAAAACATCACTGTATGCTTGGGATGTAAAATGTTTGTTTTATTCAAAAATGAGTTTCAGCTCAGCAGTTGGCCACTTTGATTATATTTCCTGGTGATATCCTTGACTCACAGTCCAACTGCTCAAAGTAGGAATGTATATGTACTGATTTATAGGCATTTTTTGTCAAGCAGCCTAAAGCATAGTCCTTAACTACATGGGAAATACACAGCTACAAGGCTAAAATCACTTGTAAATGATTATGAAAAGCTAAAATGATTGGAAAAAATTCAACATTGCATGCTGAACATTTTTAGGTGCCCAATGTCCAGTGTGGTCACACACTGTTGTATCCTTGTTTCATCAAATGTTCACCTTCATCCATTTGGAATTCTATTATGGATATTTGTCCTGTTACTGTACATTTGTGGTACTATCAGGGCTCGATATCCATCACTAAAGCCTGTAGGCATGCAACCTTAGGTGCCCAAAGCAGCACCCCCTGTTAGGATAATACCATTTACGCAAACTGTTTTCTTGTTTTGCTGACCCTTACCTAGAATGGTGTGTGTTGATGCCCAGCAAGCGTAGAGATGATTGTATTTCTACTGAGGAGGGATATGAAATAAATGTATGTATAATTATTGTAAAAAAATTTGTTTTTGCTTAATATTCAGTCTCCTGGCTTTAGCCTTCTATAGGCAGATGCCTACTTCAACTAATGAATATTTAGCTTTGGGTGTTATGTGCAAGAAAGTAGCTTTTTCTTCTAGTCTATAATATTTTAAAACTTTTTACTTTGATCTCCAATAAAACACTATATCAATAAGACATGATATGGAAAACACACATAATATGCACATTGGTGGTATTTAGGATGTTAAGAGTCTAGTGCTTACAAGCCCCCAAAATTTGCAATAATAATAAAACATTATTTCCCCATAAGTGGATCTGGTGATACAGTTCCATACAAACATGACTTTTTCATTACTTTTTCATTACTTTTTCTTGTCTATTGGTGTTTATGATAAATTTATAAAACAAGTGTCCCAAATATAGAGATGCATCACGTAATCAAACAAACATATATCAACGAATGCAATGTAGAAATACATAAGAGGAGCTCTATGTATCCAGAAAAAATACTTAACTTAATAAAAGTTACTATTTAATTTGCTAAATTATATAACATTGTGTTAGTCTCCTTATAATTAATAGCACTGTATATAATTTACATTGTATTTAGGCCATAACGCCAACTCATAGTATTTGAATGTATTGCATTATATTTTGGCAGTCAACTAAAGTGTTGTACTTATCATTAGATAGTGAACGGCTAATCAGTGGTAGCAGGTGATTATGCCAATTGGAAGATCATTTAAAAGAATCCTAGCCAATTACAAATGAGTCTGACCAAAATTTGTGATGATTTATTGTTTTTCACACATTGATAACATGTTAATAAAGCTCTTCCAAACACTAGTAAATGTGTTTTTGGTAGTGATGCTTCTAACAACTCCATGTGAAATATGGGTAGCCTATCTAGGAAAAGTTTTAGAGCTAATGGATTTGGGTAAATCCGATTAAGTATAATTGATTGTTTTTTAGCTATATGATTGAAAAACCCAGTTTTCTGAAGCCTTTATTAATTCTTCTCCCATTGATATCCAAAACACCAAATAGTGCAACAAGTAGTTGACAAAATAAGCCACTGAATGCTTAGCTATAGTTACCAAGATATTTTACCCAATAAAGGTGAAACTAGTCCATGTTAGACTTTCCATATTCTGGGCTATTTAAACAAGCATGAAATCCTATTAAACATAACCAATGTGGGATTATGTAGGAACTGTAACATTATCTCCCGGTAAGTGGTAGTTGAAATACTGTTTGGACAAAATGTATAAAGTTGATTTATATATCAATACCAACTTTATTTAATTCCTTTTCCACAAATATATCGTCCAGTAGCCTACAATCTAATGAATGTAACCAGTCTTCAGCCAAGAAATGGCAAGAAAGACATAGGATTACATTTGCATGAATGCAAAGTGCAAGAACATCATTCATTCACAGATGGTAGTATCTAGTGATCCATCTAAATTACCCAGTATTGACATGAGAAATAAAAATGACTTATTCAGATGTAATTTATTTACAAATTCTATCAGGCTGGACTGGATTGGGGACAGGGAAGTATTAGACTTGCAGTGTGGTGGAAAGCCAAGGTACAATATAAGAGTAACCATACTAAAGGCACATTTAAACTTTAAAGCAGAATTCCAAGCAAAACCTAGCTGCACTGAAAAATGCTCCCTCCTAACACCTATTTTGACTAACTTGTATAGGAAAAGATCTGTATGCTTACCTATTTTCAGGCCACTCTGGTCTAGTAACATGATCTGGATCCCATCTTTCAGCCAGTGCTGGCTGCAGGGGAGAGGAGGAAGTGCAAACAATGGAGGAGCCATATGAAAACCTATGGGTGAAGTCAATGCTCCCATTACCATGCCAGCCATTGTTGAGCACTCTCTCTTCCCTCCCGCAACTGCCACTGGCTGACACAGGGAAGATCAAGTGACTGAACTGGAGCAGCTTGAAAATAGCTAAGTATACAGATCTTTCTTACACAGGTTAGTCAGAACAGGCATTAGGAGGGGGAAAGGAGCATTTTTAGGAGTAGTTAAGGTTTGCCTGAAATTCTACTTTAAATTGAGGAAAAATAAATGGAAGTACCATGAGTCCAATCTTTAATATATCTACTATATCTACAATTGCACAAGTCAAGGTCTGGTAAATGGAAACCTCTATTACTGGTAGGCTGCACATTTTTTTGCAATCTGATAGTGTAAACTGTCTAACATGTAAATAAATTTAGGGTATTGTATTGCTTTAAAGGAGAGCTACAGCCTCTGTAGGAATCTTCCAGGAGTATCAGATTCCTAGTACCCCCATATTATGTGCCTTGCCAGTTCCTACATCTACTATCCACCAGTCCTACATAGTGATGAAGGACTGGTGGATAGACATCCCATACTTCAGGAATTTTCAGATCTTGAAAATTCTCCTGCTGGCTATAGCTCTTGAGAGAGAGAGATTTGTTTTCAAGCAACAGAATTGCTTAATTATTTAACCAATAGCTGCCCGGCCAATAGCCGTTTGGCGGCTGGCAAAATGCTGTAGATTTCCGGATGGACGCCATATGGCGTCCTCCCGGGCATGTGCAGTTTTCGTGCTTGCAGAGCCGCGCAGCGGCGCGATCTGTCACCGGCCGTGTACCTCAGACACGGCCGATGACAGATCTGAGTACCGGCCCCCCGTTGCCGGTACCATGTGACCTGCTGTGACCAATCACAGCTGGTCACATGACAGTTGTATACAATGGATAGCTTCATTCATGCCATCCACTGTATACTGTCTAGCTGTGAATGGTCACAGTGATCACATGCACATGTCATGTGATTAGCTGTGGCCACATCACAGCTAAGCACAAAAAAAAAACAAAACCCTGAATTAATTGATGTCATTCAGGTAAATGCTTGCTTATAGCAAAGTAATTCTTTGCTATAAGCAAATTGTGTAAAAAAAAAAAAATACTGATCACTTCCCCAAAGTAGTACAATGTTACTATGGTAACATTGTACTACTTTGGACATAGTGAAATATGAACAAAAAAATCTTTAAAAAAAAGAAAAAAAATGTAATATAAAATTAAAAATAATAAAAAAAAAAATATATATATATATATATTTTTTTTTCTTGCTGTCACCAGTCAGTGTCCCTGATCACCGCCATGCCAGTTATATGATGACGCTGTACTGCACTGGTGACAGTATGTAAAAAAAAATTGTGAAAATAATTTTTTTCATTTTTTCATTTTCCGAAAAATTATGACAAAAAAAATACAAATACAAAAAACTCGCCATTCCTCTCATGAAATACGTCTGACTGTCTACTTTGCAAAAAGGGGTCATTTGGGGGATATCTGTACTGTTCTGACATTCTTGAACCTCAAGAAATTAGATTGGCTGTCAGTACTTCAGGATTGATCAATATTCAGATCTATACCATAGTTTGTGAACTCTATAACTTTCCTAAAAACTAAAAAATACATCCTAATTTGGGTTATTTTCACCAAAGACATGTAATAGAATACATCTTGGCCTAAATTTATGAAGAACAATTATTTATTTGCAAACTTTTATAACAGAAACAAAGAAAAACGTGTTTTTTTTTCAAATTTTTCGGTCTTTTTTTGTTAATTTAGCAAAAAATAAAAACCCCGGCGGTGATTAAATACGACCTAAAGAAAGCTCTAATTGTGTGAAGAAAATGATAAAATTTTAGTTTGTGTACAATGTTGTATGACCGCGCAATTGTCATTCAAACTGTGAGAGCGCTGAAACCTGAAAAATGGCCTGGGCAGGAAGGGGGTAAAAGTGCCCAGTATGGAAATGGTTAACCTAGTGGAAGTATTACAATACATATTGTATATATAGAGATTTGCTAAATTACAATGTTCAGTTAGGAAAGTAAATGTTCAGCGAATTGAAAAATGTAAAGTAAAAGTGAACTTGGCTTGGTAAATTCCTGAGCTTGGTTGATTGTTGCACCAGTATCCTTAATTTAGGACTTGCAGACATTCTGGAGGTTAAACTTGACATGTATAACTATCACCAAGAGTCTTGTTAGCTCAGATGATATATCTTAACATATAAGTTTAAAGAATAAGTCACTTCTCATGTACAGTGGAAAAGCCTTTTATATAATTCATAAGTTTAGGTAAAGCACTTTTTACACAATTACATAGTCTAGCTTGGACCAATGTAAGTATGTACTGTATGTGTCACACCTGTGGGATCCCTGTGGAAGTTGGAAATCAATATAGTAGGCACCGCTACTATAGCAATGCTACCATGCTGCTTGCTGAACACAGACAACCATTCAGAGAACACTTTGAATTTTCCCATTTAATGCAAAGTATTCTCTGCTTGGACAAAGTGGAGAGACACAATGGGATCTCCACCTTGTACAGTCAGAGAACTCTTTGCTTTCATTGACAAAATGTTCTATGAATGGTCCCTGTGCCAAGTGAGTGACCTTCTCTATTTACTAAGAAGCAGGAAAACCATTCAGTATGGGACTTGGAAGTTATCGGTGATCACTGTAGTCACGGTGCCTGTTACAGTGATGTAATTACTGCTTACATTGGTTTAAGATGGACTAATGTAACTATGTAAAAATAGTCATACTTGGAATTCAGCTTTAAATTGGGACATTTATTTTCACTTTAGTTGTCCCTTAGAACCAAACATAAACATGTATCTACAGTAAATACAGCAGATGTAGCTTTACTCGTAGATGATAGAGATGAGAATATGACTAGGGGGGACAGAATAAATGTCAGGTTTTTACAGGTAACAGTGAAGTATTCTGATATCCTCCAGGCTGTCTTGCTTGTAAAATGAAAATGCATCTCTGTCTCTGCCAGACTTACCCAATCAAGCAAGTGTTAATGCAGAATGACTAAACTCTGGAACTTCTTCCAGTTCTCTGAGAGCTTTGTGCACAGCTGGATGGAGGAGATTGTTGTGAAACATCTGGCCTATCCCTGGAGCCCTTCTGGTTACTTGTCGAAAACCATGTTCTGACTATAGAACTAACGAGGCCTAAAGCTTTTAACCCTTCTACCAATGGAGAATATTACATATCTACAATCCAATATACTTTTCTGGCAGTAAACTACTATAAGGCTTATTCAGTAAAGCAATGCACTGGCAATGTGCAAAATGCAGCAACTTAGGTTGTACTGTATAGCATCCAAATTTCAGTTGATTATAGTCAATTCAGTTTATGATTTATTGAATAAGGCAAAAAGCCAATTCAAGGTGCACTATCATACAGCAACCAATCAGTAATCATATTTCAGTGTTCTAAACTAAATTAGGATATAATATGGTTGCTTGGTGTGTTGCTGTACGCTGCATTTCATTACCCTTTGTGAAGTCTTAATAAACAATGTCGATTTTGACAGGTGTAAGCAGAGGCATTAGTTGAAGTGTGTGGACCCTGATGCAAAAGTTAACCTGCCCCCCCAAAACTACCACCCACTGCTTCCACCGCACACCAAGATACTTCTGCTGCTGGCTGCACATGCACACAAGATGGGGGCAAGCTAGCGATACTCCGAGCTGCTGGGTGAAAGCAGCGGGCATCTATGAAAAAAAGGAAACTTAGAGAGCCTGGCCTGGGCTCCTGAGTGTGAAAAAATGAGGCAGGGTTGTAACAGCGCAAACACTGCAAAGTCCTGGGAAATGGTAGTATGGGGTGATCGTGGTATTAGTGGCTACTGTATGAAGAGCGTAGGATTCCGTGTGGCACTGAGGGCAAGGCTTCCAAATAAGCTGTAGCAACCTCTGTAGATGAGAAAAAGAGAGAAGTGCCTCTAAGTGCAATAAGTCTTTTTATTCAAGTCTAAATGTAGAAACACTCACATATGTGAAGTAATCATAAGCTTAAAAACCGTGGTTAACAATAGTTAACGGTGGGGTGGTAACCCGGGTGAAGAACTGTCATCTTACTGCGATGTGGGGAGGTCAGCTCTCGGCTGGAACAGGGTGGTGGCTGGAGGGGAACAGCGGTGAGGCCAGCCGGCGTGCAAGTCCTCCCTCAGAGCCGGATGGAACGTAGCGGCAGCGTGGCCGTGATGATGTCAGATCCCAGGGTGCACTGCAACACATTTCGGAGCATGCACTGGCCGTGGAAGGCGGAAGTGCGCTCCTTTTTGCGCTCCTGAGTGTGCCTTCTGACTTCCATATTCACTTACAAGCCCACCACTTTCAACCGTCAGGTCAGAGTGTGGCCAGCCTGCCCCCACTGTATGCACATACATAGTTGAGCAGGGCAGAGACGCTGAGCAGAAAGTGCACCCACCGCTGAGAAAAAGAGTTTACCTGTAACCCTGTGTAGGTGAAACTGGGAACTCAGAGGGCCTGGTACGGGCCTGGGTGGGCCCCACCAAGTGTGTACAGCCACCTTTACTAGCTGCACATTCTAACCTTACTTTTGCTAGCCTGCTACTCCAAACAGCCAACAGAAGTGAAGAGGGTATCCTTGTGTAAGATCCCAGTCGCAGCTTGTAGCCTAATCTAGGCTGACAACTTTCACCATGACCCATAAAACAATGATGGGCACCTGAAAAGCCCATCACAAAGCGCCTGCAATGCCATGCAGGAGCAAAGGGAGTGATCTGCATGCACCACATAATTAGAAGCACCATGCATTTCACTTCATCCTTTGCATCTAAACAATGTGATAGGGTAACAAAGGAAATGAGAATATGTGCAGCTGGGGAGGGAAGTAGTTATGTAAACATGTTATCTTTGCATAAGCAAAGTTTGGATACACTTTAACTTGTGGAAGGAATAAAAGCCCAAGTGTGGATCCATTAAGTTGCTGGAAGTCATTGACAGTTGATGATTCCAGCATAAGCAACTGCAGGAAAATTAGGGAAATATGAAGTCAACAAGGGGCAAAATGAAAGTGGTCGTAAACCTCTGAAATTAATCATGAACAAAGCATATCTTTTCATAGCGTGTACTTGCCTCTATCCAAGGCACCAAGTGTCATTCTCCCTGCTGTCTCCTTCCTCTGCTATCTGCATGAATCACTTCTAATAGGTTGTGTCAACAGCAGACACACAGAAGTTGATTGACAGTCTCAGCTGTCCATGTTCCTATAGGGGGTCTATCCATGACCTCCACTCAGGTCTTAGATTACACTGAGCTCTCCTCACTATGCTGTGCAGTGTGTGACATCAGATTCCTACCCCCTGCCTTCTGCAGCTCAGATAAAGCATTTGATCAGTGCATTTTAGAAGGCTTTAGAGGGTGCAGGGCTGCAGTTGAACAGGTAAAACTTATGTAGGAGGAGCTGTTTTATCTGTGTGTATCACTAGAGGTAATTCACATCCACTTTAAGGTGGTTTTTGTGGTTTTTCCGGTGCAGTGGATTTTAATTGGTTTCTGAGACATATAGAAGCCTTTTTCAACTATCATGTACCTGCTCTTTTGCCAAAAAACAAAAAAAAGAGTAAAAAAAATAAAGCGACAGGACATAAATAATGATCAAATGTGCACATAAAAAAGAAAAACACACAAATTCAAAGACAATTAAATAGATATAAACTAAACTACCTTAAATTACATACCCACAAAAATAAAGAAATATTTTTCAAGTAATTTTTTTGGCTCAATGAAAGAAATCGAGTTTTGGTTTCAGCAAATTTTTTTTAGACAGCAAATTAGGCCATACTGCTGATTTTTAAATTGGCCCCCAATGTATTTTCTCATGTTATGTAACTATCAGGCTTAATAAGAATGGCAATGTTGAAGTGTAGTAAACTATAACATGCATTCAAAAATATTTTGTAATCCCTATGACTGCTCCAAAACAATTGAACATCATTACTGCTGTTTTCATAGACATTTAAGTATAGGTCTTATTAATTAACCTTGATGGCTTAAACAGCAAAGACATAACAACAATCTTTTTATGGCTACAAATAAGCTACATGTAGAAAATTTGTTAAATATTTGAAAATGCTGTTTTGCACTATATTTTGTCCTGGAGGCACAGGTGTGGAAGATGTTGTGCTCCTGTCATGTTAAGCCTGTAACAATGTTCTGTTTGTTTGATCTTGCTTGGCTCAGGCTTGCGCTAAATCCAGAGATGATTTCTAAGCATCCACTGTGCTCCTTCTATTTCTTCATCATGAAAAGTTCTATTGTGCATGAAGACATCTGGAGTGGGGACTCGAGCACTGTCCAAATGCAAGATTTAAAGGTTATGTCCAGAAGTGTTAGCTGTTAAAGTCAGATAAACAGTCAATTTCAACAGAGGGATCAGTAACCCCAACATATCAAGGCTGACAG
Source organism: Staurois parvus (assembly GCF_062004578.1). Taxonomy (NCBI): domain Eukaryota; kingdom Metazoa; phylum Chordata; class Amphibia; order Anura; family Ranidae; genus Staurois; species Staurois parvus. The sequence continues at coordinate 7,887,327 of NW_028317902.1, forward strand.
TGGGCTGGACTGTTGTGCTCAAGAAGTTTGTATTGAATTGATGTATTCTGTCACTCATTGCAATGACAGTTTGCCAGATTCATATTCTGTCAATGTTACAATCTCTGTGAGGTCACTTAAATGAAATCTCCTCTTAGAAAAACACGCAATCCACCATGTTTGATCTCTCTGATAATGCTAGTTGCCTGTTTGTCATACTGACCCTTTTACTTTGGGTCACTATCCTTTACCCTCCCTAGCGGTATGATTATTTCTGATTTTTGATGCTGAAAGCGGTACCATTATTTTGCATGGAAATATGTAGTTTTTTTATTGTAGGCTGTAATTTTTAGGAATAACTCACAGATCTCTGTCCGAACAAGAGTCTATTAAACATCCCGGGTATGATAAAATTTGAAACACGAAATCATAAATTATAATTTAATAAATAATCATAAAAAATAATAATATAATAATAATACATTTATTTCAATAATATAATCAAACCGAAAACACCGAAATTTGAAATATAGCGCCATGTTCGTACATTGCTGAACAAAGTCGCAAAATCGTTTTCAGTGTCTGATGAGGAATTTCCCCACGAATCATTATCACTCAATTCTGCAAGTGGTTCTGATTTACTATCGCTGTTCTCTAGCTGATCTAAACCCGCTTTTGACCTAAAGGGACACTTTTTGGACGCCATGGACGTTTCTCAGTTTCCAGGCAGAAAGAACAGACAAAATGCAGGCAGGGCACAGGATAAAGCACTCGGGACAATATGTATGTGAAATGGGTTGAAACAGCAATGTTTTACTATGAAAAATGTGTTTTGAAAAAAATGAATTTTTTTTACATTTTCAAATTTCCCGCCACCGGCGGCGCCCGTACGTCCCGACGTCACAGGGACCGGAACACAGAAGCCGGATGCCGGCATCGGCCGGAGGAGATGGCTGGGGACGCTGCAGGGGACACATCGCAGGAGCGAAGGACAAGGTAAGCTCTGCAGGGACTCCCTATGCAGTGCCGCATGGTAAGCCCGAGTGTAGCTCGGGGTTACCGCTTTTGGCACTGACATTTTACCCCGAGCTACACTCGGGAATACCGCCAGGGAGGTTAATAGGTACACAGAAACAGGACACACAAATTTTCTCTATCTTTTCTGATCCACATACTGTACATCAGGGGTAGGCAACCTAAAGAGGTGAAGTTCTACCTGAACAACAAAGGAGAAGTCAAAGATCACCGGGCGTGGTGTTGCCTCCTTGCACTTGATTTAAACCTCTAAATGCCGTACTACCGTGTCACAATCGTGTGCATTGCACAGCAACCATGTTTGAATTAAGTGGTGAGGAGATAAAATATCGCCTCCTTGCCACCTGTCAAACACACTCAGATCACTATTCAGTGGAGCAGTAGTGCCTTGTGAATGAGCCCTTGCCTGCCAATCGCAACCCATTCAAGTAAATGAAGTCACTCTGCAAGTTGCCTGCAACTGTATGCTTCTGCGGGGTCCAAGGGGTCAAAGTAGGTGGTGAGAAAGCAACACAACGCTGCCTGCTTTATCCCCTTCTTTTCTGTACTGCACAAGGTTGCAACGCTCTTGCCGAGTGGCCTCATTCACTTGAATGGTTCATGCTTAGCACAGCAACCCCACAGGGAATCTGCAGGTACACTGCACTGCACCTGTAGTGTGGGTAAACCGCAGCTCATCAGTGTGAAAGCAGCCCTTTACTGTTATGCCCAGTGTGTTGCTTCCCACTGACATGAAGATCTCTTGCTGTGGCACCACTCTTGAGGCTGACAGCCAGGATAAGAGGTGGAGTGCAGTTGGTATCACACAGCATGGGAGAGGAGCCGGCACTACACTGGAGGCATTGGCTTATGCGGCTCTTGCTCCCTACTACAGCTCCAACTTTACAAGTAGTCCCTCTGCATTGCATTCTGTTTGATGCTCTGGGATGGTGGGTGGGCAAGGCAAGACGACCGCAATCTAACAGTCATCTGGCCTCAATCTACTGGTTGCTGACTCTCACTGTAAATGTTCCAGGTCAGTGTCTCAGAAAGAATAATCACCAAGCAACTAATACTTATGGAAAGAGATCGGGAATGGTGACCCTTGTATTTTTTTTTAGTGGAGGTTAATTTTAAAAGACTAACAAGAAGTGATGCTTTAATTTAAAGTGATTCTAAAGCAAAGAATTAAAAATATATATATATATTGTTATAAATATATATATATATATATATATATATATATATATATATATATAACAAAATATAAAAATATAACACAGAGCACTTGCTCAGCCCCACTCCCTGCTCTCTCCTCATTGGCTTATTGGCTTTGACAGACAGTAGCAGGAGCCAATGGCTCCTGCTGCTGTGTGAGCCAATGAGGAGAGAGAGAGACCTGGGAGAGACACTGTTCTGATGCACACTGCTGGATCGCAATGGGGCTCAGGTAAGTATAAGGGGAGGTGAGTTGCATGCAGAAGGTTTTTTTTACCTTTCTGCATAGAATGCATGAAGGTAAAAAAAACCTTGAGCATTTAGAACCACTTTAACAAAGGCAGACATTTCTACCCTTGTTGGTTATCTGCATATTAGACATTATTTAAAGCTCAATTCCAGGACACTAGTAGCCCCATTTATAACTGCTGGTATGAAAAAAACCTTAACCAACCATTTTACCTACCTGAAGCTGTGGTCACATGACATCACCAGCCTGATCCTACTCTTTTCTTCTGTTTACTTCCAGTGGTCCTGGTTTCTGAATGATGCTGACATCTCCTAGTTTTGGAAATGGTACTTCCTCTCTTTTAGGCTCCAGAGGCAGGGGAACTCACAGGGGCAGTGGTGCCTAAGAAGATAACGAGTGGGGACAAATGTCTGGTTCCCAAGGCAAGATATTTGCCTAGCTCATAGACGATACTGTGACTTTGATCCATTACATTGCGGGATTGCTTAGGAAAAGGTTTTGGAATCTAGACTGAGGAGTAAAGTAGATGATGCACAATGCACTATTTAAATTATTATTATACAGGATTTATATAGCGCCAACAGTTTGCGCAGCGCTTTAAATATAAGGGTTACAGTACAATTACAATACTTTCAGTACAGAAAGAATGTGAGGGCCCTGCTCGTGGAGCTTACAATCTAATTTAAATGTAATTTTTGCCTGGAGTTGAACTTTAAAGAGAACCTGTCAATAAGGTATGGAAGCTGATGTGTCCTACTGGAGTTTGACAGTCAGGGAACAGCTCTACTTCCAGCAACTTAATGCATCCACTCTTGGGTTTTTATTCCTTCCACAAGTTAAAGGGAATCCAAACTTTGCTTATGGAAGTATAACAGGTTTACGTAACTACTTCCTTCCCCAGCTGCACATACTTTCCTTTGTTACCCTACCACACTGTTAAGATGCACAGGATGAAGTGAAATGCATGGTACTTCTAATTATGTAGAGCATGCTGTCAGGGATGCGGGTATGACCAGAAGTGTGTGGACTGACACAGGGAAACGCAGGCTTCAGATATAGTAAATAATATAATTTATTAAGACTAACAATACAAACGCAGTGCAAAACTAAACATAAACACAGTGCAAACAAACTGAACCAAACCTCCAACAGATAACAAACATACAATACAAGAGTAGTCAGGCAGGCCGGGTCGGTAGCAAACGGGCAAACGGAGTACCAGGAGCAGGCGGGAGAGTGGTCAGGACTAGCCGAGGTCAGTACAGGCAGAGCTCAAGCAGAGTCACGACAGAAGTAACAGGATCAGGAAACCAGGGCCAAGCAAACAGTACAACAAGGCACTGACTGCAGGTCTGGCCATCCCTTAAATACACCACCTGCAATCAGCCCCAGGTGGTGGCTAATTGCCGGAGTGAGCCTCTGGTTGTCGAGAGCACCCGCTGGCCAGTCCTGGTACTGCAACCCACAAGGCAGGTGAGTCCCACCATTATTGGCGAGTCCATTCCTGACACATGCAGATCACTCCCCTTGCTCCTGCCTGGCATTGCAGGTGCTTGGTGATGGGCTTTTCAGGTGTCCATAATTGACTTATAGGTCATGGTGAAAGTCCTCAGCCTTGAGTAAGCTACAAACTGCGACTGGAATCTTACACAAGGATACCCTCTTCACTCATGTTGGCTGTGTGGAGTATCTGACGTAAGGCTAGAATATGCAGCTAGTAAAGGTGGCTGCAAACACTTAGTGGGGCCCACCCAGGCCCGTCCAAGGCCCTCTGAGTTCCAAGTTTCACTTGCACAGGGTGACGGGGCACACTCTTTTCCCCAGCGGTGCACTTTTGGCTCAGCGTCTCTGCCCTGCTCAACTGTATACATGTACACAGTGGGGGCAGGCTGGCCAGTTGAAAGCAGTGAGGAGTAAAGTAATTGATGCACAACGCACTATTTAAATGTCATTTGTGCAAATGTCAGTTGAACTTTAAAGAAAACCTGTCAATAAGGCATGGAAGCTGATGTATCCTTCTGGAGTTTGAAGATGCAAGTTCTGCATATGTTAGTGATCATTTACCACAGTGCATATTATGAGCTCCATTACTGGCCTTTCTGGGTGAGTGATCCACTATGCACCATCAGGACAGTAGGAAGTCCCAGAATGTGCACCTGCAAACATTAGTTGGCACTTTCAGCTGCTGATTTTCATTCATAATTCATATCTGAATAAATACATAAGTAAGAAATAAATTTCTGGTGTGGCACTTTAATCTCAGATCTATTATTCAATATTAACAGGTAGATTTCTTTTCCCCAAGTTCTTTGGGCAAATGGTGTCAGGCAGGGTCTGAAGGCCACAGACATGAGGATCATTGTCCACCCAACCAACAATAATCTCCCCATGTCTTGAAGAGACATGAATTGCAGTTTTGAACTATTATAAGCCAGTGCAGAAAACTGATAATTTGCCTCTATTTCAAAACTCACCCATGCACCCCTTACGGATACATTTTGAAGGTAGTATTATGTTCCAGCTTCTAAACAAGCAAGAATTGGTAGCATTTATAGATCGGGATGTAGCTTTTCTTGCATCTACTTTCACAATGGTCCTAATGCTCATTTCGTGCCTGCAACCACCATCTCCCTCTTCCTCTCCATCAATCTAACTGAAGATGTAGCTGTGCCTCTATATTGTAGTCTCAGTAATCTTGTCCTCTGTTCTTCAGTACTACTAACCCTGTTTCACATATTTCTTTTCTAGCAACTGCCTAGTGGCTGATCCTCACCTTGGGGAACCTCTTAGCTTCTGTGCCAAGATGGAACCAGGGCCCAAGAAAGCAGTGTATGTCTCCTTGCATGTTGGGTTATGTGAATCAGCATTTATGGACAAGTAAAGTAATGGATTGATCTTAATATTTTACTGTGAACTACAATAGGCATTGGAATTGTGCATTGCTTGCATTAAGGTAAAAAAATGTTTTTAGTTTCCCTGTGCTCCCCCTTCGCTGTGTGAAGGGGAAAACAGGGGAGAAGAGATTCAGCGCTAAGCATGGCTGCATCTCTTCTCCCCTCTCTTTCTCCTCACACAGGGACTGGAACAGCAGCAGTAGCCATTAGCTCTTACTGCTGTCAATCAAATGCAGTGAAGAGGAAGTGGGGGAGTGGGCTAAACCCTGCTGTGTGTGTCTATGGAGCACGGCTCCGTAGACACACAGGTTGGGAGCGAGCATGGGGCCTGTGTCCTCTAGCAAACTGCTTGCTATTGGGACACTCAAAGAAGAGGGGAAGCCAACATCGACAGCGGGGGACCCAGCAAAAGGAGGATTGGGGCTGCTCTGTGCAAAACCATTGCACAAAGCAGGAGAGCATAACATGTTTGTATTTGAGTTAAAAAAATTCAGACTTTCATAATACTAAGTCTCTGCTTCCTTTCAGCCCACCCTTACAGCTCTTTCTAAAATGACAATGTTAGCCATAACAAACACACATCTATTTCGCAATCTGAATCAAGATGCTCCCTCAATTTGAATCAAGATGCTGTTACTAAAGTGACTGTGCACTGCTAATTAAATTTATTATTTAGTATTTGTAGCTTCTAAAGCTAGCATAGAAATTTAAAGTAAATATATTGTGGTTTTACGTATAATTTCTTCTTTCTTTCTTTTTTATAGTCAGGACTAAACAAAACAGGCTTCTGTAAATGTTTTAAAGGCTTTCAGTTTGCTCCTTTGATGAAAGAAGCCCATTGTTTACATAGCTCACTCACTCATCACAGTGGCCAATGGTGTAGAACAAAGTTTAATCTCAAACAAATATATGCTCACGACTGTTCTGCTGTACTTCTTCAACAAACCCACAGAAGTTGACTTACTAAAGGATTTGAAAATGTTCTGATAAAATGGAGGAGTCACTTTAACTATCCAATCATGAGAAAACCAGCCTCATAGTGTTATGAGAATATTTAATGTTCATTTGTATGTAGCATTAACGCTGTAGGAACCACTGCTAATAAATGGTTCTTCCCCAATAGTACAGGGGCCGCCAATCACCCAAGCAAAGGTCTGCACACTGCGGGTGTGTGGAACAGTCTAGGGGTTGTCTTTTAAGATATATTTGCTTAAAGAAACTTTGAATAGTGATGGGGGTTAGGGCATGAGATGCTCCAAAATACTTGAAACTCAATCATTAGAGTTCAATTCAATTTTTAGATAAACTTGACTTGAAACTTTTCTCACAGCTGGGGAACATGGAGCAGGTTAAAGAATAGTCTGAGGCCTCACAGCAGGGGAACATGAGGCAGGTATCTTTGAAATCTGGTTACCTTGCACTGATGCACAACTTCTGGTACCCAGTACAGTTTCCAGAATGTTACACAGTCACATAAATCAGTTTAGGGTCTTTACCATCAAGTCCCCAGGACAGCTTCCACCTTGCAGCTTCCCCTGGACATGGCCCAGTGAGTGAGACAGCACCTCTCCAGACCAGATCTCTTTTGGTGAGGTTCAATAATCAGTTTTTAGCTGGGTCCATCCAGACCCTCAACCCTAACAACACTGAGGCCTCTAGAACAGCTGTACAGTTCCTCTGTTTCTGGATCCCTCCTGAGGAGAAGGAACCCTGCTCTTCAGTTTCCCAGACTATTTATCGCCATTCCAGCCCCCTACTGGACACTCCTCTCCAGAGATTGGCTGGCACCCAATAAGTATTCAGGCTGTTTGTTTTGCTCTTGAAGCTTCTTCTGTAGGCAGAGAGAAGTAATGAAACTCTCAGTTTATGGGATGATGAACAGCCCAGAACAAACAATTATTGTTCCCTTGATTACAGAGCCATGAACTACATCTAACTAGCATCCTATGTTAGGAGGGTGCGACAGCTGAAAAAATCATTGTACATGTAAAAAACAGATACAAATACACAGTTTAAAACATGAAAAAACAATGTAAAAATTAAATCCAAAGCCACCATTGTTTTTTTTTATACCTGGATTGCAACATGAAACATGGTCAGTGTCCACAGCACCCCCACCTTCACACTGCCTTCTCTCACTTACATAGTCGCAGCAAAGGGACTTGTAGTTCTCAATGGAGCATAAGTGCAGTGACATCAACGCACTGGTAGTCCATTGACACTTCCTCCAGCCCTGTAGCTGATTGTTCGTACCCTGCTCTGGATCTGAGGTGGAGGAAGAGTCTGTAAAAGCCTGATCACTACACTTGGGATCCAGTGATCGTGGTTGCAATACTTTACAGGCTAAAATGCAAAAAATCATGCTTGTACATTTTTGCTATTTGCAATATGTTTTTTTTTTGTATTTTGTATTTTTTTTGCAAAATGTGGGATAGCCTTTATGCTAAGTAATAAAGCATTAATTTATATGGACTCCATTCCTCAATTTGTGTGGATGGGAAATGCTGCCATTCACCATGCAACACTAGGATGTACACTAGGGTTGACATCTCATCCCTTTAAAACCGAACACATATTAATTACACAGCTTCTGAGGCTAATTTAATGCAGATAAGGCACTAAGTAAGTTTAATTACCACCTTAATCTGCCACGGAACCTGTGTAAATAATATGTGATTGGTTTTAAAGAAATGAGGTGGCAACTCTAATGTACACCACAGGCTGTTCAAACACCTAACTCTGAGAAACACTGCCTTACAACAGGAGGCCTTAAAACCACTATTTATGTCACTACTGACCTAAAATGTTTTTTTTAGTGATGAGAACTTTAGTTACAACTATGCTTTATATGCAGGATCAATTAGCCAGGGGCGGACTGACACCTCATGGGGCCCCCGTGCAATAGGGGATCATGGGGCCCTCTTGTCCTCACCCACATTCAAACCACACCCAAAAAAAGCCTATGAAAGGTACCAGGAGCATCTCATGGGGCCCCCTACTGACCTTGGGCCCTCAGGCAGTGCCCGAATGGTCAGTCTGCCCCTGGTCCCAGCAATCTATCATGTCAGATTTTGATCCTTCGGAAATGATAAACCCCCATTCAGGAAAAAGCTTGATATCTCCATCTGCTCTGACTGCAATATATCTCAGTTTCTATTTCCAGTTAATATAGGTTAAGTAAATTCAGGTCTTGCCTCTGCACTGTTTGCTGCACAGCGCTGTCAGAGAAAAGAAGACGTGGCTATGTTGTATCATCACAGCCCTGCAATGTCTTTCAGCAAACTGCTGGAAGCTACAAGGACATGGAGGAAGATATGTGGACAGAGGCAGGTAAACACTTCCACACGCCTGCAGCTAATTGTGAAGTGACTCAATGATCACATCATCCCAGGTGAGAGATATCACACAGGGGCTCCAGAGTCCACCAGTCTACAACTTAACCCTTCAAGCATTGCAAAAGGAGGGCCTCATAACGACACTGCTTAATTATCTGTACTGTATATTATTATTATTACTATTATTATTATTAATGTATTTAGAGATAGGGACCTGATTTGATCCACTCCAGTAAAGTCCTCTCATAGGTCCCTCTGTACGCTATAAAAAGCACTTGGCAAGAACTTTTACAATCATCATTGCATTGTGTTTTTAGAGCATGCATGTGCCTGGAGATGGCAAGCCTACGTTTATGTGTAGCCATTAGGGAAGGTTTAGACCTGCCAATTGCATATTGCTATGTATACTATGTATATCGCTTGTATCTTTTAGTATTCTATAATTCAATATAGACTGAAGATCATGTGACAAGTTGCTGTTTGTACGATGTTTTAGATTTTGTGGAATGTATCCATATGCATTTCTAGACATAATTTTTTATTATTATGACTATGTTTTTTGTTCATTCTTGTGGCCCTGATGAAGGTGGGTTGGTGTTGCCCCTGAAACGCATTGAAGGCTTTTAGGACTTTTTTTCGACAATTAAAATTATCCAGGACCCCTTTATCTGATTGGTCTGACACTCCTTTCTGTATTTTTACAATTGCCTATTGATGTCTGTGTCCCAGCTGGGGAGTTTCACCATCAATATTTGCCCTAGAAAACACTGTCATCTGGACAGAGAGTGATGGTAAATCCAAAGAGGGGAAATCATCAAATAAGCACACATGTACCTGTGTACTTTGCCAGTGTTTTGTTGTCATGTCCCAACGTTTTCTTGAGACGTGTTACTGCCATCCATTTCAAAATTACCTTATGTTTATCCTTAAATGGTACATTTTCTCAATTTAAACATTTGGTATGTTTTCATTTTTCTATTGTGAATAAAAATGGGTTTAGGAGATTTGCAAATCATTGCATTCTGTTATGTAGATATTACACAGCGTCCCAACTTTTTTGGGATTGGGGTTGTATCTAAGAGGTGAATTTTGCTCACTTTGCAGAGTTTTCCTTTTAGTTTTTTGGTGAATTTGCAAGATAGGAAGTGAAGCAAAGTGCTAGATTATGAACGCCGTTCAAGCTGGGGAAGTCAGACTCCTGCAGTCACCAGGGAGAAAAATGCTGGCTGCCATAGGTACTCATCTGATGCGATGCATGTATAAAATCAAAGAAGCACCACACTCCCATCCAGCCAACCTAGTATAGACCTGAAAACAGCCTCAGCACATGAGTCTCCGCCAAAGCCATGCCCCCTGACATGTTTTGCTCCGCCCACCAGAGCTTAATCTTAGAATCTTAGCGTAGTCTCATAGGCCACAGACATCAAAAATATAATATTTAAATATTGGTCCTAGAAGTGAAGGCAGCAGCTGCACAATTAAAAAAATATTGCATTTTGATTCTTTAATATTTGGCCAGGGCAACCGTAACTCATTGCTGAAAAAAATTACGTTTTTTTTTTTTTTTTTTACTAATTTAGATTACACAAACAGCTGAATGATTCAGAGGAGTGAATCATCTACTTGCTCCCCCTCTCTCTCCATAATGAAAATCCAAGCCCACTTATCTTTAAGCCCCCCAACTCTCTAAAAAAAAAACACTAAGGGTCCTTTCACATGGAGTGGACCTGTTTAATGGATCCACTTGCTCAGCGGGTGATCTTTCCGCTGATCCCCACTGAGCAAGCAGATGACAGCTTTGTGTCTGATCCGCTGCTGCAGAGCAGACACAGAGCTGCTCGCACTCCTTAATGGGCGGTAGGATGAAAATGGACCGCCTGTCCGTTTTCATCCGACCCGATTCAGTGGACGGAAGGGGAATTAGATCCCCATTTGTCCTTTTCTGGCGGATCGGATTGAATGTTGGCAGATGTAGATGGGCACATGTCCGTTTACACCTACTGCTCTATAGAGGATAATGGAGGTTCCCATCGAGTCCGCCTGAAAAAATGGGCAGGTGGACCCGATCGAAACGTACGTGTTAAATAGCCCTACCTGAAAGCAATAAGTAAATAGAACATTGAAAGAAAAAACATTTAAAAATATTTACCTTACATCCCAGATTCTGACACGTTCACCTAGGAAAAGACAATGTCACTAGACCTCTGCAGGATACTAAGAAAGTTGAGGATCCTAAATCCCATGACAATGTACTTCAGCATATTACTGGACTGAATTCTCATGAGATTTGGAAACCTTAGCCTTTGTTGGATCATCTAGTTAGATGCAGTGATGTCATCCTGACCTACAGTAAATGGCTTTTTTTACATTCTTCTTCTAATGTTCTCTTTTCTTTTGCTTTTATAAGCATTTTTAATAGGATGCAGAGGGTAACTTTAATATAAGCAGACTTTGTATTTTCATGCGAACTCACTTAATCTTCTATGCCAGTGGTCACCAAACTGTGGCCCGGGGGCCAAATGCGGCCCTTTGCTTGTCTTTATCCAGTCCTTGGGGCACTATTCCTCCCAATGATACAAGACACTATTCTGTCAGCTGACACCAACAATGGGGCACCATTTCTCCTGTTTGCACCTCCTATGGGGTACCATTTCTCCAAATGATACTGTACAAACAATGATGCACTATTCCTCAACCTAATACCAAGTGTCATGTTTACTCCCACTGATGCCAGGAAAATTTCCACTCTAAAGTCTGAAGGACAAAAAACTGGACCTCTGTTTAGAAAGTTTGGTAAATAGTCCTCCTTGTGCCCATTGTAAACTTATTCACAGCACTGGAGTCAGTGGAAATGATACTTTCTTGTAATTGCATGTTTTCAATGTTTCCCACACAATGTAGTTGCCTAGAGTAAATTTTAACATTATCGTAAGTGGAATCTCCCCCGACATAAGCTATTATAGAGGACCTCTTTACAGAAAGTGTATTCAAAAATCAGATCATGTAAATAGAGTAGACTTTTCTATTACTGTATATATTCATTGGCTCCTGGACAGCACTGTTGTCTAGAATTAATTTTAAAAATATTCTAAGAGTATTCTTCCAAGAGATAATTTATAGGGATCCTTTAAATCCTAAACCCATTAATAAAATTAATATTTAGAGAATATAGCATCCTACCAGTCCTTAAGCTGCTTTCGTTTTTTTAAAGTATTTTCACTTGGCGTTTTTGCCACTTCCTGTCCTAGAGCGACAATGCTCACTGACCCCAGGACAACAGAAACCTCCCCATCTCCTCATGGAATGCATTAAAGTGTTACTAAACCCACAACAGTAAAATCGGTCTGTATGCAGTGAAGCATGCTTGTTATACTCACTGTGGAATCTAAGGGGTTAATCCTCTGCATTGTGTAAAAATGATGTTTGATCCTATCTTCTCTGATCCTCCCCTTCTGCTAATGTCCCCCTCTTATCTCCTGATAAGACATATTATGTGGAGACACTATCAGGGGTGGACTGACAACTCATGGGCCCCCCGGGCAATAGGGGATCATGGGGCCCCTTTGTCCTTGTCCAAGCTCAAAAAAGCCTATGAAAAAGGTACCAGGGGCATTTCATGGGGCCCCCTACTGACCCCTCGGGCAGTGTCTGAGTTTCCAAATGGTCAGTCCACCCCTAGGACACTGTGCACATGCTCAGTTTGGTGTGTATTGCTAGAAAGGTTTTTTTTTTTTCTTGGGAGAGTGCATGTGATTAGCACAGGGCCAATCAGCACTGTCCAGACAGAGGTCGTGGGATTTGCATTCTCCCAGAGCAGAAAGAAAATTCCTCCTACAAGCTTTAGCTAGTGGTGGGCTGGACACTGATAGAAGTCATAAGACTGCTCTAACTGCTGATGAGAAAAGGTATTTAGCAGTTTATATTTACTAAAATAATTACACTTCCATGTTCTGTGTACTGTGGGAGACCAGATATAGTGAATGCAGGGTCCTGGGGTTAGTAACACTTTAAGGTAAAACATGTTTAGGCTTTAGAACCATGTTAAATCCAAAAACAAAAATGTATCATATTGCAGCTTACAAATCCTTATATGTAGTTACTGCATTCATTTTTTTTCAGACTTTCTTTCCTTCATTTTCACCGTGTGATTCAGCCGCTAAGTCTGTTATTTTTCAACTTCCTTTAACAAACCAAGCTGTCCAGCAAAAGTGGCAGTTAGAGGGTTGAGACAAACCATTTAACAATGACAAGGGTGTTTACAATGGTCATTTATTTATTTATGTGAAATCTTTATCCCAAAAGGATAAAAAAGTGTTGCTGTAAATGCTTAAATTATATCTAAACCTACACCTTGTAAAATAATCCATTTATTTTAAAATAGAAATAAAAGGCAAACATTTGAGTATAGATAGAAAAAACATTATAAATACACTTTTCCCTTTTTTTTTATAAGTGATCACATTCCCTCTGTTCTCAGCTGCATAAGAGCTAGGGGAGGAGAAACAGCAGGACACTCATCTTCCCAGTGAATGGCTATGCAGGGGGAGGCATGTCAGGACAAGTCTGATCATTGGAGGAGAGCACACTGGGGTTTATTTACTAAAGCTGTAGAGTGCAAAATTAAGCTCACATCTGCACAGAAATCAATCAGCTTTCAGGTTTTATTGCCAAAGCTTAACTGAACAAACTGATGTTAGAAGCTGATTGGTTTCTATGCAGAAGTGAGCTTAATTTTGCACTCTCCAGCTTTAGAAAATAACCCCATCGAATTCTCAGCAAAGCTGGAGAACTGACCATGCTGTGCTCTCATGCCTAGTGTGGTCACATTTAAATAGGAAAACAGAGAGACTGGCAAGAACACCAGATATTTCACATAAAGGAAGCAATACAAAGAGAACAGGATACTTTTTCGTACAAGTACATGGTACAGCAGGCGCATATCAGAAATATGAAATGTTGGGTTTACATACTCTTTAAGAACATCTAGCACTAACCTCCCCCCATAGTGACAATGCTACTGTATAAGGGTGTCTCCATTGCTCCTCCATCCATAGTGGAGACACCCTAAGACATGAAGTGTGTTACTGGCCGGCTCACCAGGTGAAAATAAAGAAAAAAATCCAAAAAAGAAAACCAATGCAGCTACTACTTTTAAGGACTGGTAAGCTGCAGTATATTACATTTTTGTTTTGTGTTTGTGCCATATTAAGGATAGTAATATTGCATTAAAATTTACAACAATCTGTTTTATTTATTTTTGTCACCTGCAGAGGTTATACTAACTTGTTCTCATTCAGCACTGAGAAGTGCCCAAATTTGGAACAAAATGGTGCATATCAATCACATCTTTGATACTTACACCAGTAAATGTCATATCTATACTCTGTACTGCGGCAATCTTCTATTCCAGACTAGATTTACCTGCATTACTGTCATAGTTTGAATGTTATTAAATGGCTAGCAACAGATGATTCAGCGTCTAGTTGTGAAGGTCCATCAGTTACCAGGAGTAGGCAGTGATAATCTGACTTAACAGGATTTGTTGCTCTGTCACACAGAGAATAGTCTCCACAGAGTCCCATTAGTCACCAGTATTAGGAAAGGAGAAAAGGTTGGGTGACGCCTATTGTGAGACTCACAGTGGGGATCTGGAGATCACAGCAAGAAGACACTCACTGCCTGGGGCAGAGGAAAAAAAAACACATAGGAGTAAAAAAACACAGGGCAACAGTAAAACAGTTACATAATCTAAGTGGATCTTCCTTGCTTTGATTTTTTTGGATTTTTTTTTACATAAGTGACATTTATACAAGAAGAAGAAGAAAAATAAAATTAAATAGCTTGAAGAAAACTATCTTACAGATATTCTGTGTGCCTTTAAATAATGAATCATGTTTTGCTGTGTATTTAAAAAACATTGGGCCTGATTTACTAAAGAATATGCACATCAACCAGCATTGCGATCATACCTAGTCAAGCAACTTGCATCCTCACAGAACGCAAAATTCATTAATAAATGTGGTTTGCTGTAGAATATACACACCGGCATCCTAATTACGCCAGCATGCCCAAAATGAAAATTTGCTTTTTGTTTATGGTTTTGAGTCTCTTTAACCTTTAGAGGATTTACCCCCCTTCCTGACCTGGCCATGTTTTGCGATACGGTGCTCCATTGCTTTAACTGACAATTGTGTGGTCATGCAACACTGTACACAATTAAATTTATTTCCTTTTTTTCCCACAAATAGAGCATTCAGTGGTATTTGATCACCTGTGCAGGTTTTTTTGTTGTGCTATAAACAAAAATTTTGAATAAACAATTTTGAAAAAAAATGTAAATTAATTGGTTTACGTGAAAGTTATATCTTCTACAAAAGGCGATACTGTATATATATAATTATATATATATATATATATATATATATATATATATATATACTTAAATTTGTATTTTTTTTTATGCTAGTAATGGCGGCGATCAGCAATTTATAGTGGGATTGCGGGACTTTGGCAGGCATTCTGACACTGGGGGGGAACTGACTAACTGCCACTGACATCCCAATGACACTAATACAGTGATCAGTGCTAATAAAAATCACTGACACTGTACTAATGCCAATGGGCAGGAAGGGGTTAACATCTGGGGAGATCAAAGGGTTAACTGTGTGCTGTGTGCTGTTTTACTATGTGTGCTGTGTGCTGTTTTACTAGGGAAACATACTGCTGTGTATTTCTTTGCTGTGCAGAGAAAAACAAAGCAGCATGTCCTTGCTGACAGGAGAGACACCTGTGTTGTTTACACACAGGTCTCTCCCCTTTCAGTGATACTCTGCATTCGCCAGGTGCCAGCGGGGGATCCCCGGCCAGGACCCGGTGATCGACATCTGTAGCCACCAATGGTGGCGCGGGTAGGGCGGCATGTGTGCACTCCCTACCCAGAAATGCAAAATCATGCATATATATGTGATTTTACACAGCCCTGCTGCCTTGTAGCAGTAGTTCTGCTATAGGGCGGTAGAGAATCAGTTAACCAATTATTAAAATTTTAAGTGTGCATATAATGTAATGTCAAGAACTGTGGCCAAGTGGATCATCTACTCCACATCCTATGGGGATGTCCATCCCTCACCAGCTTTTGGAGGAAAATATTCCAACTCTTCTCCATATGCACCGGGATATTGATATCTCCTTGCCTGGCATTGGCCTTACTCAACATTGGTATTGACAAACTCACATATTTGTCTAGACCAGTTGTCACACACATCTTACTAGCTGCTAGATCTATAGCTCTCAGAAACTGGAAATCTGACATGGTACCAAACCCTTCTGATGTAATAAATACAGTCTAGAATAACTACACTTATGAAAGGCTATTAGCCATAAATGCATTAAAACATGATTCATTTAACAAATTTTAGAATATTTGGACTGAGAGGCTGCCTTGTAAAACTGAAATGTTACATCCATGATAGTTATTGTACTTTGAAATCTACTGTGAGACCTGTGTTCCTTTGTTGTAATACTGATATAACCAGTAAAAAAACTTATTGATTAAAAAAACAAAAAAAGCAATTGAGACTGTAGAAACCCTTATTTGTAAAAGGACTCAATGATCAGTTTTCAGAGGGGCATGCTTCTGCACAAATGCAGACGTTCAATTTCTAACTGGCAAGGAGATTCCTTATGTTGACAGTTAGAGGAGCGATTCCAGTATTAAAAATCCCCCTACATATACGTCCTTTTTTCTCTCAAACAGTATAGTGTTATGCTGCTTAGCTCCGTGTATGAAAATTTAGTTGACCACAAGTGAGCAACATGTGCTTTCTGTTCTCCTCTTGTTACAGATATTGCAGGCTGCATCTTTGTCATACCTCACACAATAATCCTGTAACAGTTACATTTTTTTATTTTTAATTAAAACCACCACAAAAAAGATGATGCGTACATTCCATAATGTATCCTATATGAACAAAAGCAATTCCCATATTCACATTGCACACATTTCTAGATTGGGCTTTACAATGATGTGTGCTGCAGCAACCTCCAGCTGGAACATGCACAGTTAAGTGTAGAGATTTGCCAGCACACCACAGATCTTCAGATTAAGTCCAAACTAAATGTTTTTGCTCTAGATCTGATCATTCTTCAATGAAAAAAAAATGTTTGAATGTGAATCTGAAGATCTGTGGTGTGCTGAAAAATATCTATATTTAACTATAGGAACAAAAGGCATGCAACAGCATTATTTGGATATTCCAGTGCACACAGCAAACAAGGACCACACTATACCCATTGAACATCAATGTACAAGTGGCTGGACAGGAAATTGCAACTACTCTAGAAATATACTGTATATCAATACATGCACAAGGCCCCTTTACAGTGTATCCAAACCCAAAACAAAAATGTAATACATGGCAGCTTAGATGTCCTTAGATGCAGTGGCTGCATTTGTTTTCTTTTTCTTTTCAGTTTTTTTTTTTTACTTTCACCTGGTAAACCTGTGAACAGAAAATGTTGCTTTTTATGTCCACACTACTTTCTCTATTATAACTATGGAGGCAGTCATGGTTATCACACAGGCAGGGGCGGACTGACCATTTGGGAACTCGGGCTCTGCCCGAGGGCCCAGTGTCAGAAAGGGGCCCCATGAGATGCCCCTGGTACCTTTTTCATAGGCTTTTTTGGGTGTGGTTTGAGTGTGGGCAAGGACACAGGGACCCCATGGTCCTCTATTGCCTGGGGGCCCCATGAGTTGTCAGTCCGCCCCTGCACACAGGCTGGACTTGCCTGACTTTATTTAGCCCCTTTCTAATTGCAAAAATATGGAATCCATGCAAATGTGTCCAAATCTCAAAATAATATAAAAAGGATAAAAAATAAATCAAAACTTCAAACACAAAAAGGAGATATCTCCCCAAATGGTAAAGTAACAGCAAACTGTGTTGTGCTAAAAAAAATGTGTAATAATAAACTAATTTATAAACATATCATTAATTAGTGATCAAAGTAATTCATAAAAATGTCATAGCCCTTTGTTATAAAAAAAAAATAATTTATTGGATTATTAGTTGTAGATTGTAGTGGACTGATAGCTTTGGTTTTTTTTTTAATACTATCTGTGATCCTGTTAGGAGAATTGACCAATATTTCCTGTTCTGTCTGACACCCCTCACCTCTACAGGAAGTAAAAGGAAATCTTACTGACAGCAAAGAGATTCTAAACCTTCCTCTAAACCTTCATTGCTCTACTCGAAAATGTGCTTTACTTGAAGTCTGTGACCCACTGAAAACTTAAAATTAAACTGTATGTAGTAGAAATATCTGATATACCTTTTTCCGTGCCAAATCAAACTTTCCTTTTATATAATATTGTACTTTTTTCTTTATCATATGATACCATTTAGTGATGTAATTGACAGTGGACTGACCTGATGACACAACAAATCTACATCCTGCACAGGACATAATAGATTTAGACGTAGCATCAGGCACAGTAGGCCTGTGCCTAGGGGCTGTATTCCCTACAAGCCTTTATTTCCTTGCACAGCATGTAGGCAACCCTTCTATATTTTCATAGGCACACAAAGTCTGATTTGTAACAGATGGAAAGCTACTGTTCATGCCGGAGCTTTATATTTTGCTCTGCAATACAAATACAAGTAAATAATCAAAGTGTCAATAGTTACTGATCTATAGGTTCTGGATATATAGATCACACCCAGGTATGCCTTATTAGGTAAGCTGACGTCAATGCACTGTTTAATTGGGCAAATATGTGGCAAATGAGGTTTAATGTTGATAAATGTAAGGTTATGCACTTGAGGGCTAAGAATATGCATGCATCATACATACTAGGGGGAATCAATGGTGGAGAAGGATCTGGGGGTTCTGGTAGATCACAAGCTTAATAATGACATCCAATGCCAAGCTGCGGTTTCTAAAGCGAGAAAAATCCTCTCTTGTATTAAAAGAGGTATAGACTCCAGAGAGAGAGATATTATTTTACCCCTGTACAAATCATTAGTAAGACCTCATCTGGAATATGCAGTTCAGTTTTGGGCACCAATTCACATAAAGAACATTGGGGAACTGGAAAAAGTACAGAGAAGGGCAACTAAACTGATAAGAGGCATGTAGGACCTCAGCTATGAGGAAAGATTAGAGGAACTGAATTTATTCTCTCTTAAGAAGAGGAGATTAAGGGGGGATATGATCAACATGTATAAATACATCAGTGGTTCATATAGTGAACTCAGTGTAGAGCTATTCACCCTGAGGTCATCAAGGAGGACAAGGGGGCACTCTTTATGTCTGGAGGAAAAGAAATTTAATCTCCAAATATGTAAAGGTTTCTTCAGAGTGAGAGCTGTGAAAATGTGGAATAAACTCCCTCAAGAGTTGGTTCTGGCCAGCTCAATGGATTGCTTTAAAAAAGGCCTGGATTCTTTCTTAGATACGCAGAATATAACTAGATACTAACATTTATAGGTAAAGTTGATCCAGGGAATATCTGATTGCCTCTCGGGGGATCAGGAAGGATTTTTTTTCTCCTGCAGGAGCAAATTGGATCATGCTTTGCTGGGGTTTTGTTTGCCTTCCTCTGGATCAACTGTGGGTATAGGATTATAACTTTTTTTTTTAATGGTTGAACTGGATGGACTTTGTCTTTTTTCAGCTAGACTAACTATGTAACTATGTATATAGTTTATCACATATACCTTGGTATGCTGCATTTACCATGTTGTCATATCCTACATATCTTTTTAAAGGGCGCCATGAAAGGGACACATATACTTTCTGGGAAAAAGTGACTACAAACTTCGTGTTTTTTGGCAAATTTCTGATAAAATAGCCAATCCAAAACAACATCTCAACTGAAATTTACAGTAATCACCTAACTAAATTAATTTTAGCCAGTAAGATGTAATCGATGGTCCCTAGGACATTAGCACACAGATCTACTGTCTGCAAATTTGCATTTACTAAAGGAAGTATTCTGTATGTAAGTTATTATAATCAGATGATGACAGTCTGATTTTGGGGGTTGGCATATATTAATCAAATAGATATTTATTCTATGGAATATGTGATGCTGCTAACCATGGATGAAGCCTTTGTAGCGAGGACCCATAAACAGACACTACATGATATCCTTATACACATTAATAGTCCTGCAAATATAGTTTTCATGAAATCATTTTTATCTGTTATTTTCTGACTCATTGTAACATCCTCTCTGAGCTCCCGAACTTCTTTTTGTTTGAAATGAGAAGTGCATGTTGGTTGTGGTCATATGCACTGCTACAAATCCCGTAGCTCAGTAGCAATCAAGAAAGAATGGCTACATTCCTACATGCCATGGGACCATGCAGGACAAACTTAGTCACCCTCTACAGAAAGTCAGATCACAGCAGAAAAAAAAATGATAGATTTCTTTTTGGGTTTTTTTAAACCAGAATTCAGTGTCACCTAAAGCTGTGATATCAGATGCCATTAGTGCTGGATGTTTTCATCATGAGATAGTTGGTGTTTTTAAACGTGCCCTCCAGAGGATTTTCCCCCCTTCCTGACCAGGCCATTTTTTTGAGATACAGCGCTGTATTACTTTAACTGCGCGGTCATGCAACACTGCACCCAAACGAAATTTATGCCCTTTATTTCCCACAAACAGAGCTTTCTTTTGGTGGTATTTGATCACCTGTGTGTTTTTAATTTTTTGAGCTATATACAAAAAAAGACCGACAATTTTGAAAAAAAGCAATATTGTTTACTTTTTGCTATAAAACATATCCAGTAAAAAAAATAAAAAAATCAGATTTCATCATAAATTTAGACCAAAATGTAATCTGATACATGACTCTGCTGAAAACAAATCCCAATACCTGTAAATTAATTGGTTTACGTGAAAGTTATAGCATCTACAAATGGCGGTATATATTCTGGAATTTTTATTTTTTAGACTAGCAATGGCGACGATCAGCGACTTATAGCGGGACTGCGGCGGGCATCCTGAAACTGGGGGGGAACTGACTAATTGACATCCCAATGATACTAATACAGTGATCAGTGCTAATACAAAGCACTGACACTGTACTACAGACACTGGGCAGGAAGGGGTTAACATCTGGGGCAATCAAAGGGTTAATGGTGTGCTGTGTGTTGTTTTACATTATGTGCTGTGTGTGTTTTACAAGGGAGACAAGCTGCTTTGTATTGCTCTGGTGTGCAGAGCAATACAAAGTAGCCTGTTAGTGCTGACAAGGGAGAGATCTGTGTTGAGGCACCCCATTCTAAAATGTGAAAAACTATTCTAATAGTTTTATAGAATGTAGCAACATCCACACATGTAGGACACCCAGCATTAGAGGTGATTTATTCTTCCAAATACACTTTTGCACACTAGTACTGAATAGTATTTCAGCCTTTCTCTTATCCCTCAGTTTTTCTCCATCACTCTAATGTGCCAAGGCACCCCCGAGGGAACCTCAAGGCACCCCAGGGTGCCTGGGCACCCTGGTTGAGAAAGGCTGGTTTACACATAGACCTCTTGCCTTTCACTGTTCCTCGGCGATCGCTGGGTGCCAACAGGGAATCTCAGGCCGGGACCTGGTGATCGACAGCTGTAGCCCCCAATGGTGGTGCAAGTAAGGCCATGCATGCATCCCATACCCAGAAATGCGAAATCACTTATATATGTGATTGTGCGCAGCCCTGCAGCAGTAGTTTTACTATAGGGTGGCAGGGAACCAGTTAAAATTCGTTTTAATAATAAACATGACTAACTTGCACTGTATAATATTTATCTTTTCAAAATGTATGAGCATTATATGTCAGCAAAAATCTCCCCCCACCCCAAAAAAAAAATAAAGCACTATAGCGGGCTATAGAGGGCTACAGGATCGCAGTGTCGGGGCCCTGCACTAGAGATGCCACCGACTGTGCAGTGTTTGCTTACCCACCCACTACCCAGGCTCTTTGCTGAAAGGAGATAGAGGAAGATAACAAACACTGCACAGTAGCGATCTGGCAGTCCAAATCCAGGAGAGCTGCAGTGGCAGGAAAAGGAGCTGGAGAGGAAAGAGCACAACCCGTCTCCTCTCAAGATCTCACACTAAGCTGACAGGAGTGGTGAAGATTAGAGATGAGCGAATCGAACATGACGAAGTGGAATTCGTTTCGAATATTAGGAAAAATTTGATTCGCGCCGAATCCGAAAATTAGCAAACTTCGGATGCACGAATCGAATTTTCCCTGATCGGCCGATTTTCATCCCTTCTACAGCCGGCAAAAAGTGTCCCTGCAGAGAGCTCCGCTATTTCTGACAGTTCTCTGACAGTTCCTTCACATTTACAGCGGTTGAAACATTGTATCTATTTGTTTCCATTTAGGATACAGATGTTTTTATGCGGAAACAAATAGATACAATGTTTCAACCGCTGTAAATGTGAAGGAACTGTCAGAGAACTGTCAAAAATAGCGGAGCTCTCTGCAGATACACTTTTTGCTGGACTGGAATTCTTCTTATTTTCATCCTACTTCTTCTTCTTCCTCTTCTTCTTCTTCATCCTCATCCTCATCCTCTTCTTCTTCTTCTTATTCTTCTTCATCCTCATCCTCTTCTTCTTCTTCTTCTTCTTCTTCTTCATCCTCATCCTCTTCCTCTTCTTCTTCTTCATCCTCATCCTCTTCTTCATCCTCATTCTCTTCTTCTTCATCCTCATCCTCTTCTTCTTCATCCTCATCCTCTTCTTCTTCTTCTTCTTCATCCTCATCCTCTTCTTCTTCTTCTTCTTCATCCTCCTCCTCTTCTTCTTCTTCTTCTTCTTCTTCATCATCATCCTCATCCTCTTCTTCTCCTTCTTCTTCTTCCTCACCATCATCCTCTTCTTCATCCTCATCCTCTTCTTCATCCTCATCCTCTTCTTCTTCTTCTTCTTCTTCTTCCTCATCCCCATCCTCTTCTTCTTCTTCATCCTCATCCTCTTCTTCTTCTTCTTCTTCATCCTCATCTTCTTCTTCATCCTCATCCTCTTCTTCTTCTTCTTCTTCTTCTTCATCCTCATCCTCTTCTTCTTCTTCTTCTTCTTCTTCTTCTTCATCCTCATCTTCTTCTTCTTCATCCTCATCCTCTTCTTCTTCTTCTTCTTCATCCTCATCCTCTTCTTCTTCTTCTTCTTCTTCTTCTTCTTCTTCCTCATCTTCTTCTTCTTCTTCTTCCTCATCCTCTTCTTCTTCATCCTCATCCTCTTCTTCTTCTTCATCCTCATTCTCTTCTTCTTCTTCTTCTTCTTCATCCTCATCCTCCTCCTCTTCTTCTTCTTCTTCTTCTTCTTATTCATCATCCTCATCTTCTTCTTCTTCTTCTTCTTCTTCTTCATCATCCTCATCCTCACCATCATCCTCTTCTTCTTCATCATCCTCATCCTCTTCTTCATCCTCATCCTCTTCTTCTTCTTCTTCTTCTTCCTCATCCTCATCCTCTTCTTCTTCCTCATCCTCATCCTCTTCTTCTTCTTCATCCTCATCCTCTTCTTCATCCTCATTCTCTTCTTCTTCATCCTCATCCTCTTCTTCTTCATCCTCATCCTCTTCTTCTTCATCATCCTCATCCTCTTCTTCTTCTTCATCCTTATCCTCCTCTTCTTCTTCTTCTTCATCATCCTCTTCTTCTTCTTCTTCTTCTTCTTCCTCACCATCATCCTCTTCTTCTTCTTCATCCTCATCCTCTTCTTCATCCTCATCCTCTTCTTCTTCTTCTTCTTCTTCTTCTTCTTCATTCTCATCCTCGTCCTCTTCTTCTTCTTCTTCTTCCTCATCCTCATCCTCTTCTTCTTCTTCATCATCCTCATCCTCTTCTTCTTCTTCTTCATCCTCATCCTCTTCTTCTTCTTCTTCTTCTTCTTCCTCTTCCTCATCCTCTTCTTTTTCATCCTCTTCTTCCTCTTCTTCTTCTTCATCCTCTTCTTCATCCTCTTCCTCTTCTTCTTTTTCTTCTTTTTGTCTTCCTCTTGCAGGTCACTGCTCATGCGCAGATTTTTTATCGGCAAAAAATCGTCCGATTTGCCCACTATTGCCGCGAAAATCGGCCGATCGGCAAAATCGGCCGATTTTTTTTTCCAACTTTATAGAAAAAAAAAACATCCAAAATACCGAAAAACGGCCGACCAAATAGCCCACTAACGATCCGAAAATCGGCCGATTTTATTTTCGGCCGAAAAATCGGCCGATTTTCGACCCATCTATGGCCTGCATTAGGGCCACAGAGACTTTAGGGCCACAGAATCGTTACTCAGGGACACAGAATCGTTACTCAGGGACACAGAATTGTTACTCAAGGACACAGAATTGTTACTCAGGGACACAGAATCGTTACTCAGGGACACAGAATCGTTACTCAGGGACACAGAATCGTTACTTAGGGCCACAGCTATCAAAGAATCGAAAATTTAAAGTGACATACACCCTTTTTTTTTTTGGTGGCTGTCGTGCACAGTTGGTGCTGCAGTTTGCCGATTGTGCAAAATAAACTGACTTTCTGCTTCACAACCACTATTGTACGTTCAAAGAGTTAAATCCATTTACACGCCGGCTGGTGGTAATATTTTTTGGGTGATTAGTGCATTCCAGTGACACAAACGTACAGTTTCCAGCCAACGGCAAGCTGCAATTGACCGATTGTGTACAATAAACTGACTTTCTGCTTCACAACCACTATTGGCCTTCAATTGAAGCTGCTTCCGCTCCTCCACTCTGCCATTGGACTCTTGATAGTCGTCTCCCCACGCTGCTGCTGGGGGGACTTTTTAACCTAGGCCTGTGTATGGCCTTCAATTGAAGCTGCTTCTGCTCCGCCACTCTGCCATTGGACTCTTGATAGTCGTCTCCCCACACTGCTGCTGGGGGGACTTTTTAACATAGGCCTCTGTATGGCCTTCAATTTAAGCTGCTTACGCTTCGCCACTCTGCCATGGGCCCCTGTACCGCCTCCTCATGCTGCTGCCAGGTCCAGAGTGTGTCATGGGTCCCTGTACGGCCTCCCATTGCTGCTGTCTCCATCGCCACACTCTGCCATGTGCCACTTTCAGGTCTCCTCACACTGCTGGTGGGTTCCATTTTGTCATAGGGTGCTGGCAGATTACGGGCTTCCCATTGCTGCTGCCAGGCCCGTAATCTGCCATGGGCCCCCGTACCGACTCCTCATGCTGCTGCCAGGCCTGTAATCTGTCATGGGCCCCTGTACCGCCTCCTCATGCTGCTGCCAGGTCCAGAGTGTGCCATGGGTCCCTGTACGGCCTCCCATTGCTGCTGTCTCCATCGCCACACTCTGCCATGTGCCACTTTCAGGTCTCCTCACACTGCTGGTGGGTTCCATTTTGTCATAGGGTGCTGTATGGCCTCCCATTGCTGCTGCCTCCACCGCCACACTGTGGCTCCACACTCTGGTTTTGGCCCCGTGACTGCCCAAATGAGTGAAGTGTGCGGTGATTCTAAGATCGACGGCACTCATCTGCATGTCATACTGACTGACAGTATTATTTCTCTTCCCCAGCAGACTCCAAGGGCATTTAAATTAAAGGTACAGTGTTCTGCACTAATATAAAGGCTCTCTGAAGCCTAGAAACCCTTTTAATAAGTTAAATTCGCAGCGAATAAATTCGCATCGAATCGAATTTATTCCGCAAATTCGGCGAATCAGCCGAATCGAATTTTTGAATAATTCGCTCATCTCTAGTGAAGATGCCGCCACTACTCCTGTCAGCCTGTAGGCAGGAGCTCTCCATATGGCGCCCCCCACCGCACATGATACCACCGCGCCCAGTGTAGCCGCCCCTCTCACCCACCCCTTGTCCCATCCCAGATGGTAATTAGCATCAAGAAAAAAAGTCACCAGGTGAGTTTCCGGAGAGATGTGGGAACAGTTCTCTGCAGTAGGAGAAAGCACTGTGTTGGATCAGACAGGACACTGACTTCTTACTCATAATGTATTTATGTGTTTCTATAAAGTTGCTTTTTGGGAATTTACAAAATACCTGATACTGCAAAAAATATGGTTAAAACTTGTACTGATAGTATTTAGTATACAAATTACTTTTTTCTGTCACATGTCAAATGCACACGAACCCCTCTGACAGCTGATGACTCAGAGGTTGTTAAGGACAAGGCGGCCACCCACTGCTTAACAACACATAACAGTTACTGACAGATACCAGTACCTACCACATGCCTGGACCACTACTTATTTACCGCATGGATTAAATTATTTATTTCCTTTTGTGAATTGACTTTAAGGTCTTTCTTATGTGGTATTTACTGAGCGTTTTTGCTATTTTTGGTATGGTATGCGATATGTGGTCATGTGACCGACATAACGCATGTGATAACATTTAGTGAATTGTGACTTGTAACTGCATAAGGAGGAACCTTTAATTCAGACCCCGCCCCCCACCAGCTCCACCATCTTTGGCCAGCCTTCAGGATCTGCTGAGTTTCACGTGTGTGTATAGACAAAATGGGGTAGAGATCATTCTTAATTGTACCATCTTCACACACATACATAGAAAACCCATGCGTGCATAGATATGCCAAAGGTTTCTGCCTGGTCCCAAAGGCATTCTTGCCTATTGGAGAAAGGAGGAAGTACAGTTATACAACAAAGAAAACAAGCACAAAAAAAGAAATCTTTGTGGGAAAGAGCTTGAGCCAGGTGGAAAAAATGTTTTTGAGGTGAAGGTAAAAAGTGTTATTTGGAGTTAGGCTATAATTTGTTGGTTGCTCACTTAAAATCAATCTAAAACCACAAGACCATCTAGAAACTACCCCGTCCAGAGGGTGACAACACTGCTATGATTTCAGTGCAGAACAAACAGCAGTGTCACCCTTCTGAAGGAAGTTTAGTAGTGGGATCAAAGTAAAATTATGTTACAGGGGGACTCTGTGTTAGTGTGTTAGTTCTATCGATAGGCCACATCATACAGTATATGTGTTTTCATTGACCATAGTATTACGTTAACTACGATCAATTCTGTGGTCTCACTCAGCATCAGTGCCACATATTTGCTTTAGTCTGAAAATAAAGCAGTGCAAAACCTGAAAACACTTGTAACCTTTAAACCTAAAAGACTGAGCCGGAGCGTCCGGAGACACTGCTTCTGCTGGGGGATTGTGAAGATGACAAAGGTTGCAGCCACAGGGCTGACACCCAGCAGGGGCTTCTGATTATGGCCCACTTGGACATTCCAGAAATAGCTCTTGTGATCCCTCAGAGTTTACACAGAAGCAGATTCAAAGAGCTAATTAAACCTTTAAGCAAAACTATCTGTAGACATGAATTAAAGTACTTCGAGAAATGTTCAACAGCTCGAGAGGGAGCTCTTTGAACCAACAAATATAAGTCTGTATGTATATGTACATACAGTCAGTAACAAAATAAATCCCACATGTCCTCAGACTGACATTTATGGGATTCCTTATGAAAAGACACCTTCCTAGCTGCATAAATACTATGGTTTGTTGTTGTTATCAGCTCTATCAGAAATAGTTTATAGTAAGTCGGCAGGAATATTCAATACATATACGTTCATAAGCAAATGTCAATTTATTATAGAGATCTTTATTGTATTCACTTTGTTAACTTTGTAACCTTATTTAATTTTCATTATTACTGTCTGTCTAAAATCCAGATATATTAATAGTGTTACTTTTTCATTTTATTTTTTCAGATCAGAGCCAGAATTTCTTAACAGTTTCTGGTTCCTATATATGAGCAAGCATTCATTAGAAGCAGTATTTTCTAGATCGATCTTAGCCACACCAATAATTAAAGAGCCATGGGTACCCAACCATGCTAGACCATGCCATTCAGCTACTGGGAGGGAAAAGAATGAGCACTGTTTAAGATCTAAGTTGTAACTTGGAGCTTACACAGAGCTGAGGACTCAATTTGCCCTATGTGATAATGTTGGGTGTCTGAGTGGTCATTCACCAAGCACCAAGGAGTATATCACATGCTACTTAGAAATGACAAGTATTTCTCATTGTTCCTGGTAGCCAAAAGGAGCGATGATGTGCAGGTGTGAAAGAGGTAATGGTACTTTGGATATAAAATAGGGGCTATTACACAATAAAATTGTAGATAGACCTTATTCTGATCCTGGGCTGCTTTCAAGAGGTTGCTTTGTAGATCAAAAACACTGGGGTAAGTTTTCAAGAGTGCCTGATACAAAGGTGCAATCTAAATATTTAGTAAATTGGAATATTAATATAATGTTGTATATGAGTAACAGGTGTTACTCATTAGTTTTTACTGTTACTCATATTTAAGAAGCATTTCACTTGGACCTCTGAGTATCATGAGTATTTGTACCAGGCGCTCCTCAATATCCACCCCAGAAACAGAGTACTGAGATTGAAAAAGCAAAGAGTATATGAGAATTGACTCTTGGTGGGGCCACCATTAAAGTGGATCTGTTGCTTTGCCCTGCATGGGCAAAGGACATGTTCCCTTCAATGTCCAACTCCAGCCTTTTGTTTTGGATAGGATGGGAAAGGGTGGGAACCTCTGACAATCTGTCTATTTATTTATTTATTACAGGTACTAATATAGCTCCGTAAATTTATGCAGCTCTTTACATATATATTGTATTTTCACATCAATCCCTAACCCTCAAGGGGTATACAATCTAAAGTACCTAACTTACATTCATACATACACATACTAGGGCCAATTTAGACAGGATTCAAATAACCTACCATATTTTCCTTTTGGAGAGATTGCCTATGCCTTACTGCCCTGGTGATGGATGTCATTAAGACATGAAATGAGGGGAACTCTCCCAAAGAGGAATCCAAACAGACCTAAAACAAGCAGTTGTGACGGTGGCGCAGGTGCTAAGGTGCTGGGCTTCCATGCATGAGATCATGAGTCCAAACAGACCTAAAGACCAAACAGGGGCTTTTACTCTGCCTCCCTCTATCCAAAATGAAAGGGAAAACAAAAAATGTTTTGGTTGTAATATAAATTTAATGGCAATCTGTATAAATGTGACCCCCCCCCCCCCAAAAAAACAAAAAAACTAGTCATCTGCTTCCTAAAAAGTCAGTTGTCTGGCTGTTATGACACTAGCTTGCTTTAAATACTATAGATTTGATTGGCTAAAGGTGTAGAGACAGTTTTTTTTGTTTAAAGAGAATGTTCACAGAACTTAGCAAATAAGGTAAAGCTGTGCTTACTTCAACAATCCAATCATATGTATGTAAAATCCTCTTTTTTTATCCCCTTTGCACATGATTGCATATATTCAATATGAATATAGCTCAAATGTATTTACTAACATCTGAGTACATTTATATTTACTAAATCAGCCTCTTTGAGTAACTGACCTGGAACAGGCATGAAGAATTGAGAACAGCCCCCAAATTTCTCTTAAAATGAAGTTAAACATAAAAAGTAAAAAAAAAACAAAAAAAAAAAAACTGAGAGGTAAGATTGTTATGCTGAGGACACCCTATTGGTTTATTCTGCCATAAACCCTTTACCCTGACTTTCAGCTTTTCTGTACACTGAGCCCAGTGGTGTATTTAGGTTTTGTGCTGCCCTAGGCAACACAAAAATCGTCTGCCCACACGAACACCGACCAACACAAACCCCCCTTCCCCCTCCCATGGAGAGAGAATGACATTGACCAACAGCAGTCCTGCACCCCACCTGGGAGAGCCTTCCACTACCCCTCTCTGGCAATAGAGAGACACTCATCTTCACAGCTCTGGACATCCCCGGGAGCGAGAGCCAGGCTCTACATACACCATCAAACAACCCACAGCCTCTCTTGGATCCCACCTGGTTCCCTTGGTGCACATGTCATTTCTTTCATCCCTTCTTCTAGGGGGAGGTGCTGCCCCCCTGAAAAATGCCACCCTAGGCAAGTGCCTTGTTTGCCTTGTGGTAAATACACCCCTGACTGAGCCATGCATGCGAACTTCAGCGCACATTAATGGCACTTGTTTGTGCCATGGCAATCTCACTCCTGTGCCAGAGTCTGCGAGCTTGGAGAGAAGACCGGGTGGAGATGGAAGTCCTGTCTTTCATAATGTGCTAGTATGCGATGCATACTAGTACGTTATGACTTTATTTTGCAGGGGCAATTTTTTTTTGGCAGTTTACTACTGCTTTAAAGAGGAAGTAAAATAAAGTAAATAATTGCAAGTAGGCAATTTTTGTATATGCTATGTCTTTTCTGCAATAAAACTAACAAACCTGCTAGTTCTCAATCTTCTTTAAGAACTCCTTATTGTCAGAACGAATAACCTCCCATATGCATGTGCAGGGGGTTAGGTTATTCTGGCCCAGTCAATCAAGATGCTGAAGATCTCAGATGAAGATTGGGATAAGATGTTGGTGCCGATAAAGCAGTGGAAGGAGGTGAGTATAGTTCCACTTTTCCACTTACCGTACTTTACATTTTGTGCAGACAACTTAAAAATAAAATTAATTTGATAACTGAAATGTACACATAAAAATGCTGACTGTTCTTAAGCATCAAACTATGGGATATCATTCATATTATTTCCTTCTACAGGCATAAAAATACAAAGGACAAAAAATATTATGAATGCGATAAGAATTTATAGCTCAGAATTTTGCAACACTATTCAGTATAATAAATCTCTTGGGGCACTTCAATATATACCAAGTAATAATGAATTTTCATAGCAAACTAAATTACTTTACCCGGTGGCAGTTTATTCAATGATCAGAAGACAATTTTCAACAAAAAATTATCATTTTGTACAGTCAAAGGGGTCAAGTGAGGAAATATATCAGAGAGAGAAGAAAAAAGACAAAAATAAGGAAATAGGTAATATAAGGAAATGTTCAGATTGATTCAGACCACATGCATTCAGGGGAATTTAATGAGACCACGGCAGCCAGAATCTAGAGTAGCTGTGCATGGTATCCAATCAGCTCCCAGCTTTCATTTTTAAAACTTAACTAAAGCTAAAAGCTGATTGGTTACTTTGCATGGTTGCTCCAGATTTTGCCTGCTCAAGTTTTAGCAAAATTCTCTCATTGTGTTTAGCATGCATTGGCACATGTTAAATGCACTTGAGTTGACATGTATTGGCACCCATTTGGATGTCAGCAGGAAAGTCCCATTTTTTAAAAATGTGATTTCTACTAGGTGACGGGATGAGATGTCATCACCTACTCATCAAGGTACCTATATGAACACTGATGCATTGACGTTCATTTTTTTAAGGGCTCTTTCACACCAAGTACACTGGGATTGCATTGGGCACCCATTATATTCAATGATCAGAAGACAATTTTCAACAAAAAATTAGCATTTTGTACAGTCAAAGGAGTCAAGTGAGGAAATATATCAGAGAGAGAAGAAAAAAGACAAAAAGAAGGAAATAGGTAATATAAGGAAACGTTCAGATTGATTCAGACCACATGCATTCAGGGGAATTTACTGAGACCACAGCAGCCAGAATCTGGAGTAGCTGTGCATGGTATCCAATCAGCTCCCAGCTTTCATTTTTAAAACTTAACTGAAGATAAAAGCTGATTGGTTACTTTGCATGGTTGCTTCAGATTTTGCCTGCTCAAGTTTTAGCAAAATTCTCTCATTGTGTTTAGCATGCATTGGCACATGTTAAATGCACTTGAGTTGACATGTATTGGCACCCATTTGGATGTCAGCAGGAAAGTCCCATTTTTTAAAAATGTGATTTCTACTAGGTGACGGGATGAGATGCCATCACCTACCCATCAAGGTACCTATATGAACACTGATGCATTGACGTCCATTTTTTTAAGGGCTCTTTCACACCAAGTACACTGGGATCGCGTTGGGCACCTATTGCCAATGCACAAAATGGTAACAGTCATGTTCCCTATAGGGTCAGTTCACACCTCTGTGGTGCGCTTCTGTGCTGGTGTGCACTGAAAACAGTACAGCATGCAGTACTTTCCTTTAAAAATTACAGCATTTCTTTCAATGCATCACACCATGCTGCGACCAATAAAACTTTATGAAATGTCACTTGTGACTATTTAATAAAGCTCTAAAGAAAAAAGAAAAAACTAGTTTGAAAAAAATTGTTTGATGAGCCAGGATCAGTTCATTGGCTCTGTATCCTTCCAGCACACACCAGCAACTGTGGATTCAGCGCAGCTTCTGGTGTGAAAGAGCCATTACCAGTTGCATTACATTGATGTACATTTTTTCCACAACAGAAGCCAAAATACTTTATTGTTTGTATCTTAAAGTGTTGTGAAACCCAGGACCCTGCATTCACTATATCTGGTCTCCCACAGTACACACAACATGGAAATGCAATTATTTAGTAAATATAAACTGCTAAATACCTTTTCTCATCAGAAGCAATATATAGCAATCTTGTGACGTTTGCCAGTGTCTGGCCGAGCATCTTGTAGGAGATGTTTTCATTCTCCTCTGACTGTCCTCTGAGGCAGCATGACCCCTGACCCTCTGTCCGGACAGTGCTAATTGGGCCTGTGCTGATCACATGCACCCTCCGAAAGAAAAAAAAAAACTGTAGCAATACACACTAAACTGAGAATGTGCAGAGTCACTCCTAGGGCTCTGTACTATCAGCAGATGGATTGGGGACAGTAGAAGAGCAGGATCAGAGAAGACAGGATCAAACAGCCTTTTTACACAGTGCAGAGGATTAACCCCTTAGGTTCCACAGTGAGTATACCAAGCATGCTTTACTGCATATACAGTAGATTGTAAGCTCGAAAGAGCAGGGCCCTCGAACCCCTTGTGTATTGTATTGTTACTGTCTTGTCTCATGTTCTGTCCCCCTTGCTACTGCACAGCGCTGAGCATACCCTTTGGTGCTATATAAATACTGTATAATAATAATAATAATAATAATATACAGACAGTTTTCACTGTTGTGGGTTTAATAACATTTTAATGAGTGTTGTAATGCATTACAGCATGTTGCCTTGCATTTAAATGCAGCATGTTCCTTTTTCACCCAGCACACTTCAACAAAGTGGATTGGTGTGAGCTGGGCCTTTTGGAAACTATAGATTCCAGCTTGTCATTGCTTTGAGCCTCCATTGAGCAAGGCAGCCCAACGCAGCCCAACATAACCCAATAAATGTAGCGTGAATTCATCACCAGCCTTAGGACACGGCCCCATAGAAGTCTGTGGGCTGTAAAGCAAAGGCATGGCTAGGGCAGTGATATTATACAAACACCATAGCCGGGGTCCATCAGATCAAAATGTGAATGTATCTGTGCAGGGAAAGAGTGGGTACGGTAAAATCAAGGCGAAGGGGAAATTGTATCTATCCTGTAAATTCTGTTTAGTCACTTTTCCCTTGAAACCCAAATAGCAGATGCCCACTTCATAGTAGTTGAAGCATTAGAGATATCAGAAGATATACGATCATTACATTTAGACTTTAAGTCAGGGGTGTCAAACTGGCGGCCCTCCAGCTGTTCTGAAACTACAAGTCCCATCATGTCTCTGCCTTTGGGAGTCATGCTTGTAACTGTCAATCTTGTTATGCCTCATGGGACTTGGAGTT
Organism: Staurois parvus; assembly: GCF_062004578.1. Taxonomy (NCBI): domain Eukaryota; kingdom Metazoa; phylum Chordata; class Amphibia; order Anura; family Ranidae; genus Staurois; species Staurois parvus. The sequence goes on from NW_028317902.1 coordinate 7,920,591, forward strand.
TGGCAACAGCTGGAGGGCCGCCAATTTGACACCCGTGCTCAAAAGGTGTCAGGAGGACTTGATTTTTATGGCTTTGGCAACACATTCAGTACCCTGGACAGGTCACCACATTTATATAGGTGCCTTGATAGACTGATTGGTACGATCCACATGCTTTAGAGTAAGCACTATAGTATTTCACTAGTACTTCAGGTATTCTTATAAAAGAACTCAAGTCATTGTAGCAACTGAAATATTGTACACCTAAATTAACTATTTTTGTTCATTTAGTAGTTCTGTATTAGTAAATTACACTAAATAAAAACATGAAAGGAAACAATACTGTATTTTCTTTGATCTCAGAACTTTTTACCAGAACAAAAAACTTTTTCATATACAGATTTATAAATTTTCATTCTAGTGGCTATCTATATAACTGGCAGTTTTATTCACTGGAAATCGACTGGTGAGATTACAAGATAAAGCCCATTTACTAAAGGCAAATAGACTGTGCACTTTGCAAGTGCAGTTGCATTTGAAAGCGCAGTTGTTCCAGAAATTTGGAAAATGAGGTGAAGTTCTGCTGACTTCCATCATCCAATCACGTGCAAGCAAAAATGCTGTTTTTTAATTTTTTTTTACTTGCATGTGGTTGTGTATTTTTTGCAAAGAAGCTTTGCCAGCAAACATGGTGTTAAAACAGCTGGTAAGAAGACATCACAACACTTCCTTGCTGCCTGGCAGTAGCCTCTGATGTACAATACAAATGCAGATCAAGCCTCAGAGTAAAGAGAGATTTAGACGTACATCTAAATCTACCCTTATTCAAAAACTAAATCTAAAAAGACACACGTGGATTAGAATTTTTACTATATGCTAAAATTCAGAAGTACTGTTCATCTACACCAGTGTTTCTCAATCTCTTTTCAGTCAAGGCACCCTTTGAAATTATGGATAGTCCCGAGGCACCCTTTAAAATTATGGACAGTCTTGAGACACCCCATTCTAAAATGTGAAAAACTATTCTAATAGTTTTCTATAATGCAGCAACATCCACACATGTAGGACACCCAACATTAGAGGTGATTTATTCTTCAAAGCAAATACACTTTTGCACAGTGGTACTGACTAGTATTCCAATGTTTCTCTTCTCCCCCATCACTGATGGAGAGGGGCATGGGAGGGTCAAACTAGGATGCTGTTCAGGCAGCTGGCATCCTCCTGATCAACTGATGATGTAATTGGTTGTCAGGACACCGGCAGCTAGAAGGTCGCAATGTGCACAATGTAAACCTGTGACTTTGTTAAAAGGCAGGCTTGTTCCACCTGCTGGCTTATATACAGGTTTTGGGTAATTTTCTGAAATTTTACCAAAGCACCCTTGGAGAAATCTCAAGGCACCCCAGGGTGCCTGGGCACCCTGGTTGAGAAAGGCTGATCTACACTACTGAATACAGACAATTGTACAGTGTCACATTTGGTCTAAATTACATCTGTGATGAATTCCCAATTTTTACAAACAATTTGTGAATGTTGCTAAAACCTTCATACATATTAACTAGCCATAATATCTAGTGACCATTGTCATTGAGAACAAATAAATGTAGTTATCATGTTTCAGTATATCTGTCAGGTTTTGATTTACTAAAAGAGAAAATGATGTTCGCTTAGCTCAATGAATAAAGTGGTGCTGTATTAATTCTAAGGTCCCATGTACCCTTGACGTCTATCCCTGGTACATGTGGCTACTGTGGGCAGAAGACATAGGTGTCCTGTCCAGCCAACTGACAGTTGACGCAGATGGACAGTGCTGGACAGTGCTGGAGAGTGCAAATTTTTAAAGCAGTAAGTACATAGGGACGAATGCCTGGAACACAGACTTCTTGACTTTTGTACAGCTATATGCACCATCCAGTCCCATACAGCCACCTCAGCTGCCAGACTCTCATAAAATTTGACAGGCTACCGTTAGCTGGACCTGGGCAGACATGGGCATGACACCTTTGCCTTCCTCCCACCAGAGCCCCATGTCATGATTTTGACTTGTTCATGAATTGATGTTTGAAGCAAACATACTGTACATTCACCATATTCACGAAAGCAGCCCATAGCCAGAACAAAAAAATTACTCACTTTCCCCATCCACACACTTTAGAGGTGGATGGGGGAATATTCATCACTGAGCTAGTTCATCTGTCCCTGCTGAACCGGACACATTTTGATCCATGTATGGCCAGCTTAAGTTAAGTGATCATTTATTTTGCAATGTGGACATTCTCTACTATTTTAGTAAATAAACCTTCGATGTTCAGTATTCTGTAGATTGGCACCGTAAGGTTCACTCCAAACATTTCAACCTTCAACCATACAATCTTTATACAATCAACCTTAGATTTGATAAAAGTAATCTATCAAATCAAGTTTAATCCAATTGGACACGCACTTGCCTTACATAGTTGTTGGTAGTTTGTAAAGTGCATGGTGAGTTTAAAGAGCATCACCAAACTCTTAGGAATAACATAGTGTATGTTCTTTATCAGTTACTTTTAGGCTGCCAATTAATTCAACGTTAATCAATTTCTGTACATGTGAATTTAGAGAACTGTTTTGAAAAATTATATTCCTTTACAATTGTATTAAAAGAGAAATTTAGTGCATCGGATAATATCCAGAGATCCATTGATCTGGTTGACTTGGTTAACCGGTCTTCCACCCCCACCATTTTATTGAGCTTAGATGCCCAAAGAGCTTTTGACCGCCTCAGCTGGCCTTATATGTTTATGGTCTTGGAGAAGTTTGGCTTCTGTAGCTCTTTCGTAGCAGCTTTAAAAGCTCTCTACTCTTATCCTTCCTCACAGGTCAGACTGGCCGCTTTTCTCTCACCCCCTGTCCAGATGGTGAATGGTACGTGACAGGGATGCCCACTCTCCCCTCTATTCTTTGCTTTGAACCATAGGCTATTGCAATCCGGTCCCACCCCGACATACAAGGCTAATATCTCATGGCCTTGAGTACAAACTATCCCTACAATCTCTCTCCCAGTATTGCATAAACTTTTACGTCAGTTCGGGACCCTCTCAGGTTACAAGGTTAATACCTCCAAAACTGAAGCACTCCCACTTCACATCCCACCAGCTGTTCTCTCGTCCCTCCAAGAATCCTTCCCTTATCAATGGTGCACCCATTCTCTAAAATATTTGGGTACTAGCCTTACTTCCTCCTACAGTTCTATATATGATGCCAATTCCCCCCCCCCCCCCCATTTATAGCTATCTCCCGCTCCTTGAAATTTTGGGATACCCTACCCATATCATTCCTGGGACGCATCAACGTCATAAAAATGACTGTACTACCCAAACTCCTGTATTTATTTGTGACTCTCCCCATTCCTGTTCCTATGTCCAAACTACACTCCCTCCAGAAATCCCTTCTACACTTCATTTGGCATAATAAGCAGCATAGAATTGCACGTAGTGTACTAATTTCTCTGCGTTCTAGGGGAGGCCTAGGGGCACCGGATACCGTGACCTATTACTATGCTACCCACCTCCGCTTTATTACATCATGGTCCACCCAATTCCCTCCCAACCTGTGGACTGAGATTGAGTCCTTACAACTGACTCCGACTCATCCTTGTTCTCTCCTCTGGTCGACCTCGGTGGTGGTAACCCTATCTGTCGTTTCTTCTTTGGCCCCATGCAATTCTCTATGAGTATTTGGCAGAAATGTAGGACTAGGTTTGCATTGACCTCAGACTGCTCCCCACTGACTAATATCCTTTTTAACCCCAACCTTCCAGTTACATTGGCCATGCCCCAGGTGCTCCCTTTGGTCACAGCCAATCTCTGCCAACTACGCCACCTAGTACATCCTGTGACTCGGAAGCTGCAACCATTCTCATACCTCCAGAAAAAAGATCTACCATCCCAACATTTTTATATCTACCTCCAGATACGCCACTTTTTCTCTACCATGTCCCCCCCATTGACTCTTGGGAAACCCACTCCCTTTGAGCGTATGTGCATACAGGGTCCACATCAAAAGGGCATAATTTCTAATACATATAAACTTCTTATGGATGCTTCCCCCCTCTCTAATGACACTCATCATTATATGCGCAAGTAGTCCCAGTTTTTGCAATGTGACATTGATCTGACGCAGTGGAAGAAAATTTGGGAAAACACATCTAAATCTTCTATCTGTGTGGTTTATAAGGAAAATACATACAAAATTATGATGGTGTGGTACAAAACTCCCGATGTAATTCATGCCTTTAACCTGAATGCTTCTTCCAACTGCTGGCGTTGCAGGAAAGACTTTGGCTCCCTCGTCCACATTTTTTGGACTTGTGGATCCATTGTTCTTTTCTGGGAAGAGATTTTTTCCTTTTTACAATTGCTATTGCATACCTCTCTCCCCTTTGAGCCTCTATACTTTTTATTGAGCCTGCCATTCTCAGGTCTTCCCAAAATGGCCAGGAAACTCACCACACATATTCTGACTGTGGCTAGAAGAAGCATTCCTATGTGCTGGCTATCTTCTATACCTCCTTCGATGCCAACTCTGTTTAAAATTATTACTGATGTGAGACAGATGGCATACATGCCTGCTCTACACGCCTTTTCGATTGCTTTGTTCGAGGCAGTGTGGCACCCTTGGGACAATTTCACCTCCTCCCACCTTTCTCCAACTGTACGGTTCTGATGGCCTCCCCACTGTTGCTATGTGACATTATTATGTTTGTAACCATGCAGATTTCACCATCAATGTGCTCCCTTTTTCTCCTGTGTTCCTCTTTCAATTTACTGTTTGTATGTATATATGTGAAAACCCATAAAAATTGTTTATATTAAAAAAAATAGAAAGTGTGAGAACTGAGCAATCAAACGCCACTGATCTCTCAGTTCTCTCCCCCCACACTGAATAGAGAGCTAGGACTGTCAGTCTCCAGTGCTTTGCTCTGCCCCCAGCACTCACTGGAGCACTGGGCTACAGAGAGGGAGAGAGGGGCTGGCTCAGGCTCTCAGTGGATCGATGAGAGGCTTAGCCAGCTGCTGGTCCAGGTATCTGCATGGATACTGACTTTAAAGTCGAGATCTTTCCCCAACCTTGACTGGCTGAGTGACTTTAGCCCGCTGTCTGTCACAGGAGTACAGAACCAACTGCACTCCTGTGATACACAGGAGAAGTACAGCCAAACGAGCTGATTTAAAAAATCAGCATAAATCCATGATTATCTACTACCTCATGCATCAGATATTGTGCCTCATCAGTCCAGAACTCGAGAGACAGCAACTTTGATTGTCTCAAAACCAACTGTGTATCATGTCAACTGATTACGAAGAAGGAATTTAATATACACCGCCAAGGTCATTTATTATAAAGTGAGATTATATTCCAAATATTAATCTGGAGGCTGCAGTATATTCATTGTAAGCATGCCCAGGTATATCTTTAAAATGCCCTTTACTCTTGTCATGAATAGTTTACATATAATTGATGCCAGGCTATGATATGCTCACTGATAAGGCCAATAACAGAAAATGATAAATTTACTGTATGCAGTATATCTGATAGAAACAACATACGATCCTAAAAGTGAAGATCATCGAGACAAAGGTCTGACCCTGAGATTTCCCTACACACAGATGACTGCCTGACAACTGTCCAATTGGGAATACTAAAACCAGCATTTGCTAGGCTTTACATGGCTGATCAGATGATAAAAAACACTTTTCAGTCTTGCACCCCATGCAGCTATAGACTGCCAGTAGTTTGGGTCTACTGATAGTTTAAAGAACAATTTCAGGCAAAATATCAAACAAATCAAAGAGCTATCTGAAGGTTTTCATTTATCCAGCTCATGGTATATCTAGCAGTAGTTAGTCACATTCAATTAGATGTGTTCTAAAATGCTGAAGTAGTTTTTCAGCTTGTCCAAGCCACTTTTTCAGTTCCTGAACTGACAAAAGGTCTTCAACATTACAGCACACGTCCAGCTGAATGTAATCAACTACTACTAGATAAAACAGTGAGCTACAAATGCTATCCAGTAATTTCCGCTGATGCGGTAAAATACAAATGTTTGTTATAAATTAATTTTTTCTGTAATTCACTGTAGACAAAATTCAGAGTACCCCACACAATCATTGGAAGTGCATTTTCTAAATCAGGTGCTGTTTAGCTTCTCTCCTGCAGGTATCTCCAGTCACATTACAGCTTTCAGGGTGGATTTGAATCTGTTGGTCCAATTCATATATCTTAAATTGCTGTAACCTGCACTGGGTGTGTTTAAAAATGCATGTACTGTATCATGAGTAGAAGTTTTAGCTTGGCCTTTCTCAACCTTTTTAGCATGGAGGAACCTTTGAAATAACTTTGAGGCTTTAGCGAACTCCTTCTAATAATGATTATATTTACAGCTCTCAGTACATTAGTTTAATGGTCAGTGTGAAGAATGCTCCTTACATTTGTGATCATTGTGAAGCTTTCCCCTCTTACAGATAACTAAAAAGATCCTTGTGTCAGTGGTTACTCATCCAAGAGTCAGAAATTGCTTATTGCCCAGGTAACCCCAAGCAACCTGTGGAAGAAACCCTAGGGTTCTACAAAAACCTGGTTGAAAAACCCAGGTCTAGCTAGTACGCCCACAAAGAGGACTTGGGTGGACTGGTGTACTACAGTACTGCCCATATAAATAGCTGAAGTACTAATAGGATAGATTGTGCTGTCTGCATGCAGCTAAAGGTTTGATATTCAATTCTGATGGTGCGTACCTTTAACGTTAATATGCAATCAGAACTTTGACATGCAGTAATTCACAATCTAGATAAAACAATGTTACCTGTATTCCAAATTCACTCTGGGTTCTGCCATGTAAAATCATCATCTGCAGTTGCCAGACACAGATTGGTGCAGGGATCTCCAGGCTGCACATCTTTTATATGCAACTCTTTTTTGGAGATTTAAATAAAAGGTACAAAAACCATACAATTTCTGCTGCCAATTGTTCTACAGTGCCATCACTTCAGTACATCATTTCTCTAGCCACTCAATATTCTGATATTGCTTCATATGCAACAAATTGTTTCAAAACTATTCTGTCATATACCTACCTGGCTGAGAAATTTCCAATTGTATCAGCATCTGATATTCTTTGGTCTATGGGCCATACTTTTATTTAAAAAAGACCAAAACTAATACAGGGCCCAGGTATCAGAGAATATGCACCTTTATTATATGTTTCTCAGCAATGTAAGTATCATAATGACAGATGTCAATAATGAAGTACATATTGGGATCGATTTTCTAAAAAATTAAAGCCTGTTCGACTAAATTTATATTTAATTTGCAAATTGAATTGTAGCAAATAAAATCAACCTGTGTTAACTTGTATCCCCCCATTAACAAAAAATAGTATTTTTCCTAGAACATAATTGACACATTAAAGTGAACACAGTGTCATGGTATTATACTGTACAAAGCTCAGTAATCATTTACTTTTTCAAGTTGACAGGCTCTACTCCTTAAGTAAATAAACACCACTAAATCAAGGCCTTTTAAAATGTTAGTAGAAATGTAAAACGTTTCTAAAAGCTTCTGAATATTTTGGGTCAAAAGTCACTCATGACTAGCTCTTGCAGTTCCAGGTAGCCTTAATAAATGGAAAGGCTGATTTCAGCAAGAAGAGGAAACTTGGTGATCTTCCAGCAAAAATATTGTACTTTTACAAACTCTTATCCCTTCTAGTGTATAAAAGAAACAAATAGTGATCTTATCTGATATTAGATTGGGGAAATAGACCCTAAAATTGTCTCACAGCTGCACATCTACAATTACAATGCACAATTGCATAATACAAATATCCATAATGTTATTGCAGCAATATAATGGCATAATGCCATATATATCAAATCTTGTAAACCATAATTGGTTTTATTTAAGCTGGCATTACATCTTGCTAAAATTATTTACACACACACACACACATATATATATATATATATATATATATATATATATATAAATATAAATACACATATATATATATATATATATGTGTGTATATATATATATATATATATATATATATATATATATATATATATATATATATACACACACACACACATACATACATACAATTTGCCATCAATAATGACATTTTATTCTTGCATATAGTATGATATTGGATCAAATTGCACAATGTATACAGCACAATTACAAATAATTGAAGAAGTATAAAAAGATTTTCCAGTTCAATAATTGCACCATTCTTACAGGTCAGACTATTATTATTATTATTAATATACAGGATTTATATAGTCCCCCCAGTTTTCACAGTGCTTTACAATATAAAGGGAGACAGTACAATTACAATACATTTCAGTACAGAAGGAATAGGAGGGCCTACACAGTAAAACTTTTAAATCCAACTGATCTTAAAAAAAATTAAGGATGAAGTTGTCAAAGAAGGACCTGGACAAAAAAAATTCCCAAATGACAGAAGTATATATAAATATATACATCAGCAGTATGGCACTGAACTCAATTATCAAAGCTTTAACACAAGAATAATGATCTTTATTTCAGCCATGTGAATGTAATGTTAACTGGAAATAATAACTGTCACTTATATTGAAAATAAGGATCTGGTCTTAGCTTTATGAATTCAACCTATTTTTTTTTTCATTATTATCATGATGCTCATGTATAAAGACAGAAGGAAAGGCATGAATCCTGGCAACCAATCAGATTGCATCTGTCATATTTCAGGTACCAACTACAAAGCAGGTGTACATAGAAGTCTAATTGGCTGCTGTGGGTAACATCTCCATCTTTCTATTAGGCAGTGCAATAATATTATATGTATTGATGGGGTCACACTACACAGATGCCTTGCTGCTATTCCAAAAGAGCAAATACTGACATCGATACAACATTGTCATAGGAGCAGCATGATATGGTTTTTTGGAACTTACTTCTCATAGTCAGCCCTGCAGTAGAGTTTCTTGTCTCGATAGAAGCAGCTGCTCTCCAGGGGCTCTTTGCAGGCACAGCACTGAGCACACTGTTCATGCCATAAACTGTCACTGATCCTCAGGAGGAAGCGATCACAGATCACCCGATCACAGCCCTCACACACCCACTTCTGATCCAGAGCTCGTCCTGCCATAGAAGAGGGCAGATTGATAAGTCTCCCCTGCTATATACCTTCTATACAAATCCCCAACACCAGATGAACACGATGATTTACTAAAACTGGAGAGAGTAAAATCTGGTGCAGCTCTGCACAGAGACCAATCAGCTTCCAGGTTTTATTGTCAAAGCCTAATTGAGCAAGCTGAGGCAAGAAGCTGATTGGCTACCATGCACAGATGTACCAGATCTTGCCTTCTCCCGTGTTAAATCAACCCCAGTCTGTATCATCTACTGCCTTCCTGCATAGGTTGGCTCTATAAGCCTCCAGCCTGCCAGACACAAAACATCGGGGCGCTTTGTTGCTCCACAACCATCAAAAACTTGTCATTAAAAGAAATAAAAAGCAAAGTCAATAAAGTAAAGCCAATAAAGAAAGTCATTTGTTCAATCCTGTACAATCTTAACCAAAGAAATAAAAATCAAAGTCAATAAAGTAATGCCAATAAAGAAAGTAATTTGTTGAATCCTGTACAATATTAACACACACACATATATATATATATATATATATATATATATATATGTATATATAAAATCAATAACTGATTTGTCGTGATCTGTGTTGCTAATCATCTCAAAAAGGACATAATTATATTAAGCCTATTAAAGACAATTTGGTAAAAATGAGGAATTGCAATGTGTATATTATATTAATTTTGTAGACTTGATTTTAATGGTAGAACAAATATTCAATGTAAACGTCTGATAAATGAGCCCCCCTATTCCTTTCTTCTATAGAACCATTATTTCACTTAATTCCCCTGCTGGACTACAGTCAACTCCCCATCATTGCACAATAAAATACAAAATCATTCAATATGACACAAATGGCGTTGTAAAACAATCCATTTGTTTGTCTCTATTTCTTTTTCTTTCTGTGGCATTTCTAATCTTGTTAATTTAGAATAGTTTACAATGTATTATTTGAAGTGAAAGTCTATAGTGCAGCCAGAGAGTTTGTTACAATTACTATACATTCTCTACTAGTACTACACCGTTTATTATTATATATGTGTTGCTTGGGGTAAACTGTGTATTTCATCTAATTATCTCATCCATCCTTCATATTTCTGCTGAGGCTCCCGAATGTCATTGTCCCAATTTCACTGACCTCAGCTGTCAAGGTGACTTTCTCTTTGGATCTGAATCAAGTATATATATAAAGTTTATAGTGTATATACAGTATAATGCAGTCAGTTTATTCATCTTAATGTGGCCATATTTGGATGTATTACATATATGTGCTAATTGCATTTCCATAATCATTCACACATTCAACACTAAGGACTATTATAGGGTGTATGTCTCTGGATGAGCAGATATATGAAGCGGATTCCCTCTATTGATGGGGGTCTCTCAGCTGCTGAGAAATCTCATAAAAAAACATAATAGATGTAACCCTCAGGCATGAGAGCCAGAAGGGGTTAATATTCTTTATTAAATCTGAGGAGCCCGAGGTGTGAGTCCTGAACCCGACTGCAGAGCTTCATTACTGTGTCTGGATGGGGGTGGAGGGGTTCTATCTGTCTAGTATTTGTATTCACGAATGGCCCAAAAGGCAAACTTAAAAAAGTTTTTGTTAGTAAAGCACATAAAAAAGAAATACACAAGTCACAGCAATATATATGTATATCATGGGTAAAGTCAAATGATCCTATAACTACATCTCTAGCTTTCTTTCATTCTATCAATGGCCAAAAAGGCATCCCTATGTGTTAGTAAAGCACATATAAAAGAGCAATAGCTACTATATATATATATATATATATATATATATATATATATATATATATATCATGAGTGAAGTCAAACGATCCTATACCTGCATATCTATCTATCTATCTATCTATCTATATACCAAAAAATTTTAAATGTTAATAAATGTTAATAAAGTATATAATAATGACCAGTATCTACTATATTCACATCTATATGTGATTGTTTTCTACCAATATTCCCTCCTTCTTATTTATTAAACAAATAATATTAGTATCTTTATAATCCTTCTCTCCATCCTTCTGGATGGTTTTAATATTATATATGTGCTCCCTATCTTCTATCTAATTATCTATTATCTCTCTTTTATCTTTTACATATTTTCCCCTTGCTGCTTGGACTGATGCAATGCATGCATATATATATCTTTTTCTTTTTCTTTTCTTTCTTTCTTTCTTTCTTTCTTTCTTTCTTTCTCTCTTTCTTTCTTTCCTTATGATTATTATCTCCTGTCATCTATCATATATATATATATATATATATATATATATATATATATATATATATATGACTCAGTCCATCAATCTATCTATTTAATATTTGCATTTGTATTAATCAAAAGGCATACTTAAAAAAATAAAATGTTAATAAAGTATTAAAAAATTACCAGTATGATATATATATATATATATATATATATATATAAATATATATATATATATATATATATGTGTGTGTGTGTGTGTGTGTGTGTGTGTGTGTGTGTGTGTGTGTGTGTGTGTGTGTGTGAGATCCTCTAACTCTATTTATCTATCTATCTAGTATTACTGAACTAGAATAAATATATACGGCTAGTAAAATCACATACACAGCTCTGAATAGACGTATAACACGCCTATATAATACTAAAGACAATTAATGATCCTTTTATTGTATCCCTCTTCTTCTTTTTCTCTCTCCCCCTGCCTATTCCATATATCTTCATGATTTTCATTAGTACAGGCTTAGTTCAGGGAACCTGGTATTAGTAAACTATAACAAAAAATATAAATATAGACATAAAAATACTCCAATGTAATAATGTAAAGCCCCAAAAATCCTGTAAATCTCTCTCTCTTTCTTTCTCTCCCTCTCTCTCTCTTCCTCTCTCTCTCTCTCTCTCTCTCTCTCTCTCTCAATCTCTCTCCCTCTTTCCCTCTCTCCCTGTTTTTTCCTCTCTCTCTTTCACTGTCTGTCTTTATGTTTTTCAAGAACCCAGTTCAAAAAACCAAGTACTTCTATGTGCTATTCTATCTCCACTCTTATCTAATATATATCTTCATCTCCTGTATGTTAATGATCATATACCTAGTTTAAATAACTCCAGTTTCGGATGTACCAACGTTTTATATACTGTTACCAAACTTTTATTTTATTATTACCTGTGCTTTAATTGCATATACAGGATTATAATCGATCGCACGATGTCTTCTACATAAACATTCAATTACAGATTTAAATAACGTCAAACCTCCGAATAAAAAGCTTTGATAATGAAAAGTCATGGGTGACCCGGACTATTCACATATCTGGTGATAACAGAATTCATGTGATATACAGAAAATGACTGGATCTATAGACACACACAGCTCTCCTGATCTACAGCCGATGGTCATAAGAGAATAAGCCCCGATCCTAAACCCGATCCCAGCCCTCCCTGCCGACACTCACCGAATAAAGACAGATTGGCGGAGTTCTCAATGACATTCTGGATATTATCCCCCATTTTCAGCCCATCAAGCATGGTGACACACTGGAAGTACAAACAACACATCAGGGACTTTTACAAATGTAATGAAGTCTCAGCGGTCCATGGGAGACCTTCTCTGTACAGAGCAATGAAAATGGCATTATACTCAGAGAACAAATCAAAGGGATGGAGTGCCTCTAAAAGTCTGTTCTGTATAGAGATTCAAAAAGTGAAGCTGTTTCTTTATTTCAAAATAAAATTATATAATTTATTGGAGTCTTTCATATCATACAAATATCTGTATAACAGTAATTGGCAATAAATGAGTTAACAGTGTATATACAAATCGTAGGAAGTGTGTGATTAATAATTCTTATCATTTTCTACAGTATTATGAACATCAGCATTATATATAGAAGAAAACAAGTTCTAGGTCTCCAGCGTATACAAAAGAACATTACATATACTTGGGGTCTATTCAACAATGTTTTACCCAACGTTTACACATATTCACATTTCAGATCGAAAAATGTGTGAATTTTGGAGGAAAGTGGTGTCAATCTTGGGTGAGAACACTTCCAAGTCCACCTTTTAGATTAACTTTATGTAAGCTAGAAAGTCCCTTAATTGACAGGACATCACTGCAAATAATTTGTTTATTGGTACAATTTAAATAATATTGCAACTAAATGAAAATTAATGAAAATGTAATAGCTAAATAAATAAGCAATTAATTGATTCATTAAATGGAAAGGCAGGTAAACCGAGAGAAACGATTAAATGCCCTTAGATGCACAGGGAAAAAAGAGTTTAATTAAAACAGAAAATAAGCACAATATTGTAGTTGTTATGCTCAAAGCATTCAATTAGAATTAATTCATAAAAATGAAAGGTGATCTTTAATTGGTTGGTATAAGAAACAACTCCAGTTTTGTGCTCTTTTTTGTTTCTCTAGTTTTGCTGAGTCGACACAAAGAGTAAAGAGAAAACTATGAAAGGCACAAGATAGATGACAAAAATAAAGAAAGATGGAGAGAGAGAGAGAAAGAGATAGAGGGGGGAGGGAGAGAGAGAAGGAAAGAAAGAAAGAAAGAGAGAGAGAGAGAGAGAGAGAGAAAGAGAGAGAGAGAGAGAAAGAAAGAAAGAAAGAAAGAAAGAAAGAAAGAAAGAAAGAAAGAAAGAAAGAAAGACAGTCCAAAGAAGAGGGTACGTAAATAAGCAGAAGATAGATAGATAGATAGATAGATAGATAGATAGATAGATGCCTAGACAGATAGATAAATAGATACTGTAAGTTCAAAGGAGAAGGTAATACATATTATGAGAAAGAAAGAAAGAAAGAGAGAGAGAAAGAAAAGTAAGAAAAAAGTTCAAAGAGGAAGAGAAGTATATGATAAGCAGAAGACAGACAGATAGATAGACAGACAGATAGATAGATAGATAGATAGATAGATAGATAGATAGATAGATAGATAGATAGATAGATAGATAGATAGGGCATGCTGATAAATATGTGATAGAAGAAAGAATGTGATAGAAGAAAGAAAGAAAGAAAGAAAGAAAGAAAGAAAGAAAGAAAGAAAGAAAGAAAGAAAGAAAGAAAGAAAGAGAAAGAAAGAAAAGAAAGAGTCAGGAGGAGCAAGGGGAACAAATGTGATAGATCGATCGATTGATCGATAGATAGATAGATAGATAGATAGATAGATAGATAGATAGATAGATAGATAGATAGACAGACAGACAGATAGCATACATATAATATTAAAGCCATCCAGTAGGAAGAGAAAAGGATTATACAGATATTATCTGTTTAATAAATAAAGTAAGAGGGAGTGAGGTTCGGTAGATGACAATCCCAGATGACAGAAATGTTGGTATTAGCTCCCAGACAGAGTGAGATCGGACAGACAGACAGGCAGATGAGACAATACACAGGTAGATATGACAGATGATGGTTGTTAATAGGGGATTTGTGGGGTCCTGACAGATGATGCATCGCCCGGTGTCGGACACTCACCCAGATGTGTGGTCAAGAGGAGGAGGTCATGCACAGATAGTGATGGATCTGATATAAGGAGCGGACTGTGTGCTGACACTTGTCTCCACCTCCTGGCTCCAGGTTAGAGGACAGCCCCCCTCCGCACACTCCGCTCTCTGACACCTGTCACTCTTCACTGGCCGCCTGCTGGGAGATCGGGGGGAAGCCCGGTGACTGAGATCACATCGTCCTATGTGGGATACCTGCCACCCAGAGCTGTGATCGGAGCTCAGGGATCCCTGTATCCAGTCTGCGCTCCGGTCCGATCAGTGTGCAGGAGATCCTGGACATCACCTCCCTCTATCAGAGAAAACTTCCTGATCTTCCTTCCAGTTTTCCTTCTTCCCTCTCCCAGACCCGCCTCTCCTTCTCCTCTGCCTGGACTACATGACTTCCTTAGCACACACATCACTGGCCTCCCATCACTCCCAGCTTTCTGCACTTCGTCATCATCGTGGATTTGGGAGGTTATACTGTATACATCGAGCATACACCAGATCCCAACCCCAATCCCTGTCTCATCTCATCCTGGCCTCACAACTTTCCTTTTTATTGGCCGATCAATGTGAGACTAGATCAAAATGATCCAATCCACAAATAAATGAGTAGACATACAATAACTTCCCTTTTGGATCGATTTAGACCCCCATTAGTTTCAATCGGATTCAGTTACACAGTTGACCTGCAATGGTGTAAAATTCTTGATCGTTTTGTATCAATTCTGGACTCTGAAGAACTGCAAGAAAAAAAGCAGCAGATAAACAGGTACAATTTATGTAGGAGGATTTGTTTTATCTCTGTGTATCACATGAGGCCAGTCACTTCACTGGGTAAATGGAAGGGTTTACAGCCACTTTAACCACTTGCCTACTGGACACTTTCACCCCCTTCCTGCCCAGGCCAATTTTCAGCTTTCAGCAGTGATACCCTGTAAATGACAATTGCGCGGTTATGCAACACTGTACCCATATGAGATCTTTATCATTTTTTTTAGACAGATAGAGCTTTCTTTTGGTGGTATTTAATCACCACTGGGTTTTTTTTATTTTTCGATAACGAAACTAAAAAGACTGAAAATTAAAAAAAAAAAGCTTTTCTTAGTTTCTGTTATAACGTTTTGCAACTAAATAATTTTTCTCCTTCACTGATGTGCTGATGAGGCTGCACTGATAGGCAGCACTGATGGGCACTGATAGGTGGCTCTGATAGACAGCACTGATAGATGGAACTGATAGGTGGCACTGATGAGGAGGCATTTATAGGTGGCATTGGTGGGTTCTGACAGGCATCATTGATGGGCACTGATGAGCACTGATAGGTGACACTGATGGGCACTGATAGGTGGCACTGACTGGCACTGATAAGTGGAACTGATTGACACTGATAGGTGGCACTGCTGGGTACTGATAGACTGCACTGATGAGGAGGCACTGATAGCTGGCACTGATGGGCATTGACAGGCATCACTGATGGGCACTGATAGGTGGCACTGATTGGTGGCACTGATAGGCAGCAATGATGGGCACTGATAGGCAGCACTGACTGGCACTGATAGGTGGCACTGGTTAGTACTGATAGGTGGCATTGATGGGTACTGATAGACTGCACTGATGAGGAGGCACTGATGGGCATTTGCAGGCATCACTAATGAGCGATGAAAGGCAGCTCTGATGGGCACTGACAGGTGGCATTGATAGGCGGCAATGATGGGCACTGAAAGGCAGCACTGATGGTGGTGCACTGATGATCAGTTGCCTGATTATCAGTGTAGATGTCCCTTCTGAGGAATACTGCTTACCTGCTCTCCTTTTTTCATGCGCTGTGAGGAGAGGACTTCCGATAACCGGCATTTCCTGTTTACATGTGATCAGCTGTGATTGGACACAGCTGATCACATGGTAGAGCCTATTTCATTGGCTTTACCATGACTGGTGATCCACTGGGTCAAGGGACGCAGCGCACCACCAATTGTTGCACTGCACGCCCTCTGGGGGCACGCATGAGCAGCTAGAGTGGGAGGATGTCATGTGACGGTCTCCCAGGACAAGAGAGTTCCTGCCTGTCTGTCATTTCCCTATACAGTGGGTGGGAGGCGGTTAGATCATGAACAAAATCAGATTTCAATCGATCAGATTTTAAGGTGACATGGTGGAAACAGAGATCAATCAGAACCTAAAGTGGTTGTACACCTTCACATATACCCAGTGAAGTTACTGGCCTCAGGTCATACACAGAGATGAAACAGATCCTCCTACATAAATCATACCTGTCTGTCTGCAGTATTCTCTTCTCTACATCTATTCAAAGTGCTGAATTTATAAGCTTGTCTGAGAGTTCAGAAAAAAGGGGGCGGAGAGCTAAAGTTACACTCTACAGAGATCAGTGAGGGAAGCTCTGAGAGCTGATTGGAGGGAGGAGACACACCCCCTACACACAGCTCACAGGAACAGAGCTGAGGCTGTCAATCTGCTGGAGATCCCTCCGTCACCATTTTTGTCTTGGTGTCAGGAAAACTTGTCAGAAGTAATTCATGCTGTTAGTAGAGGAACAAAGCAGTAGACAGAAATTACATTTAGTGCTCTTAATTGAGACAAGGACACACTAGAGAGGGATATGCTTTGTTCATATTTCATGTTTGAGGTTTACAACCACTTTAAATATCAAACAAAATCCACTTCCCTGTTTGTGGGCACCATGTTAATCAAATGGATTGTCAACTATAGATTTATTATTCCTATAGGAAGCAATTGATCAGAAAAGAAATCGATCATTTATTAAAGTGTGTATGCTTTGAAAAAGTAGTATCAGTTTTTTAGCGGATTTGGAGACTTTTTTTTGCAGAATTTGGTTGTTTAAAGTACATTATATACTTTGTTCCATCCTCCTGGGTCCCCTGTAATGCTAGCTGTGATGTCAGACAGGCCACCCCCCTTGGCCCATGGCCGCCCGGAGCTGAAGTTGCTTTGCATTGTAGCGCCTATCTCTGGCTCCCAGCACCTGCCCAATGCAAGCACCAGCAAGTGGAACGCAGTGGGAGGCGAGGCAAACGCTAGATGCACTCTGCTGCACTGGGAACCAAATACTGCAAAAAAACAAACAACATACTTTTCAATCTTTTAATACTATTCAGTCTTTTTTAAATCTGTAGATTTCAAAATAATATCTAGTGATCCTGCCATGAACATCATGTTTTAGGCACTTCCTGCTAGGGTGACAGCTGTCTCCTAATTATGTTTCTGTGTTGTCATTCTATCACATGTGCTTCTGGTTGAGACCACAGGCAATCACACTGACATAGAGCAGTTATGTGCAGCTGATGCTGTAGCAAAAGGAAATTTCATCAAATCCACTATGCACTGGGGACAAATTACTTTACAAATGCAACTTCCCTTTCAAAATGAATAGCCTATTTGCCTTTAGAAAGTCAACCCAAGCGTGTTAGTAAACTAAATATCATCCAGTTGGGGTTTAGTTCAACTGTAATTCAAACAGTTGATTTACTAAAGAAATAAAGCCTGTCCTTTAACCTCCCTGGTGGTATTATTATGTCAATATTTCTGTGCTCAAAGCGGTACTTTTTTTGCATGGAAATATGTCGTTTTTTTATTGTAGGCCTGTAATTTTTAGGAATAACTCACTGAAATCTGTCCGAACAAGAGTCTAGTAAACATCCCGGGTATGATAAAATGTGAAAAACGAAATCATAAATTATAATATAATACATAATCATAAAAAATAATAATATAATAATAATAAATTTAATTCAATAATATAATCAAACCAAAAACACTGAAATTTGATATATAGCGCCAAGTTCGCACATCACTGAGCAAAGTCGCAAAATCGTTTTCAGTGTCTGATGACAAATTTCCCCACAAATCATTATCACTCAATTCTGCAAGTGGTTCTAATTTACTATCGCTGTTCTTTAGCTGGTCTAAAACCTCTTTTGACCTATGTAGCAAGCGTGCACACAGAGATGGATACGAACCTCCATTTTGGCAAAGGATCGTCCATCTTGTACAATTATATCTTTTCTCATCCCCCTCCCTCGCTGTGGGGTGACATGTGGCCTGAGTGATGACAGAGGTCACAGGCACCCAAAGCACAGCAGGGAGCACCGAGCTATAAAACCCCCAACGGAACTGGGGCCTAGCTGTCTGTTGGCTGTGCAATTTGGGATATCGTAAAAGCGTAAACCAAGCCCTTCACTGAGTTCAAAGACATTCTAGAGAAGTAATAAACTAGACACCACATTCAAAATCAATTTTCCCCCTATGATTTGATATCTTGGAATATGAGAGACTTAAAATCCAGGCACATCGTCAGATTGGCTAAGTTAATACAAACCATTTGATATATTATATTCCCTAGCTGGAATATATAGGAGGGCAGGAAAGTATACCTCCTGAACCATTCAAGTGTATATAAGATGTTTCATCTCTAACCATTCTGCAGATGTGGCTGAGTATTAATATACTAGTGAACAGGCCAGCAAATGCCCAAAGAATAAATTATGAATCCTAAAATAATCTAGGAGGGATTTTTGTTCTAGCTTGGGTCTCCACATACACCTCCCTTCCCAAAAGGAGACCATTGGTTCTCTGTTGTAAGGAGACACCCTGCTGAGATCCTAGAAAAGGGCTGTTATGCTTGGAGTGTGAGAGAGAGAAAGAAGAGTCTCCCGTTTAACATCGAAACTGACAGTGCAAGACAAGAACTCCTTTTTTAGCTCGTAAGACTTGAAACTGCTTAAACCAAGGCTGACTGGCAAGTACTTTAACCCTTTAAACTCCTTTCTGTTATCTCTTTGCTGTGCTACTGTTCTCTGTATATTTATATATATATATTGGTTACATCTTTTTTCTGTAAATATTTTTATCACACCCTTTTGACCTTTTAGTAATAAATCTTACTTTCTGAAAGTGTTGAACTGTTTCTAACGCCTTTAATGCAAACTACAAATTCATGCCGGTGAAGAATGCTACTGTGTGTGTTTAACCCTCTGTATAACCTGCCTGCAGTGACAGTGGTATACAGATGATTATTTCAACCATCATAGTGTTATTGCTGATATTGCCGAGTTTTCTCTTTCTCTGTACAAAAAGGAGGTGGTGGCAGTGTGAAGGGTTAATTACATAATTAACCTTGCCCAGTAGCAGTCGCGCTCAGGCTGCAAGTACCCAGGTTGTGGTCTATTAGCTGGAAAATCGGTGTGCAGGGTGCAGGTGGGCGTGGCATTATTACGCACGTGACATTGCGGTTTTAGATTGGCTAGTCCTTCGGTCACGAATTTGGTGAGAAGGGCAGGGGTCTGACGCCTGATCGTCACAACCTAAAGGGACACTTTTTGGACGCCATGGACATTTCTCAGTTTCCAGGCAGAAAGAACAGTAAAAATGCAGGCAGGGCATAGGACAAAGCACTAGGGACAAAATGTATGTGAAATGGTTTGATACAGTAATGTTATACTATGTGATTTTAGTGCATTGAGTGAATGTCACTTTTTAACATTTTTAAATTTCCTGCCGGTTCCATCCCCCGTACGTCCCATATGTCCCGACGCTCGCAGGGAACGGAACCCGAAAGACGGATGCCGGCATCGACCGGAGGAGATGGCCAGGGGATGCTGCAGGGGGGTTATCGCGGGAGCGCAGGACAAGGTAAGTGCAAGAGGGAATCCCAGAGCAACGCTGCAGGGTATTCCCGAGTGTAGCTTGGGGTTACCGCTTTTGGTACTGATAGTTAACCCCAAACTACACTCGGGAATACCTCCAGGGGGGTTAAGCTAGGTGATATAGTGACACTGTATTCACTTCAGTAATACTTTTTTTTTTATTAACTGCCATATGATTGAGTATGCCAAAGAAAACAACTTCACCTTTTTTACTATCACTAAATTTGCTAAGTACAGCAGAGTACAAACTCTCTATACCCCTGATGCCTATTGCATCCACTGACACCAATGCTGGGGGTTATTATTGCATCCACTGACACTAATGCTGGGGGTTACTATCGCATCCACTGACACCAATGCTGGGGGTTATTATTGCATCCACTGACACCAGAGATGGGGGTTATTATTGCTTCCACTGACACCAATGCTGAGTGTTATTTATGCATCCATTGAAACCAATGATGGGGGTTAATAATGCATCCACTGACACCAGTGCTGGGGGGTTATTACTGCATTCACTGACACCAAAGCTGCGGCTTATTATTGCATCCATTGAAACCAATGATGGGGGTTATTATTGCATCCACTGACACCAATGCTGGGGGTTATTATTGCATCCACTGGCACCAGCGCTGGGGGTTATTATAGCTTTCAATGACACCAATGATGGGGGTTATTATCACATCCACTGACACCAATGCTAGGGTTCTTATTGAGTCCACTGACACCAAAGCTGAGGGTTATTATTAGGTTCACTGACACCAATGTTGAGGGATTTTATAGCACTCACTAACACCAATGCTGGGGTTATTATTGTGTCCACTTACACCAATGCTGGAGGAAAGTTTTGGGTGCACTGAGACCAGTGTTGAGAGTTCTTATTACGTCCACTGACACTGCTGTGTAGGGTTCTTTTTGTATCCCCTGACACCAAAGTTGAGGGTTATTATTGCACTCATTGACATCAGGGTTGGGGTTTTTTATTGCATCCACTGGCACCAATGCTGGGAGTTATTATTGTGTCCACTGACACTAATGTTGAGAGGTCGTATTGCTTCCACTGACACAAATGTTGAGGGTTAATATTGCACTTAATGACAATGATGGGCATTATTATTGCATCCACTGACACCAATGCTGAGGTTATTATTGTGTCCATTGATGCCAATGCTGGGGGGAATTCTTGCATCCACAGGCACCAATGTTGAGGGTACTTATTGTGTCCATTGATACCAATGTTGAGGGTACTTATTGTGTCCATTGACATCAATGTTGAGGGTTATTATTGCACACACTGACATCAGTGCTGGGGGTTATTGTTGCATCCGCTGACACCAATGTTGAGAGTTCTTATTGCATTCACTGTCATCAATGATGGGAGAGGTGGTTATTATTGTGTTCACTGATGCCAGTGTTGGGGGTTATTAACGCCCAACTGACACCGATGATGGGGGGGTTATTATTCTGTCCACTGACACCAATATTGGGGATCAATATTGCATTCACTGAAATCAATGCTGGGGGTTATTATTGCTGCTCTTAATACCAAAGCTGGGGGTTATTATTGCTGCCATTGATACCAATGCTGGGGGTTATTATTGCTGCCATTGATACCAATGCTGGGGGTTATTATTGCTACCATTGATACCAATGCTGGGGGATATTAAAAGTAAAGCACAACAGATGTAGAATATGGTCACTAATAAAGTGATGGTCATTTAAGGAGTAAATGAAATGGTGTTCACTTTGAAGGTAATATATTACAGCTTCTACATCCTTAGATGTAGATGGTTGCTGCATTAGTTTTCATTCTCAAGCTAAGAACATCTTTGCCAAGTACAGAAAATACTATTTGATCTTGCCAACAATAATGTGACTTTGTCACTTGCTGTGAGATAAACTGGAAGCAAAGACAATGATGTATCTTTTTTGTGTTCACTAATTATCCCATCTCCCATGGAACAGAGATGAAAAAAGGAAGAATTTGTAGTCAAGCCTATGTAGCAGCCATGGTTCCTGCCATAGGTCCATTGTTGATGTAAGCATAGCCACCCAGGGACAGGAGGGGGGTAATTCACAGAACTACCAGGTGAAAATAAAGAGAAAAAAAAGACTGAAAAAAATCTCAAATTCAGGAACCTCCCTTAAGACTTGGTAAGTTTGTTTTTTAATTTAGACCCCTTCCCAACAGTTCAAAACATCTGGAAGGATTGGTAATCATGTGATTACTGTCACAGCAGTCACATAATTGGAAGCTGGTCCCACCAACTACTGATCTGTAGCATGGGTCAAGAGCTGTCAGGGACAGCTTGGTCTTTCCCACATGGAAGAAAAATATATTTGAAATATACTTTAAAAATATTCTTCCCAAATATATTGCCATATATTTGAAATGCTAAAATTTTGGCCATATTCAATATATTTAAAAAAAAAAATAATAATAATAATAATAATAATAAATTGCATGTTGAAATGCATTTTTATTACAAAGTATATGAAAAATACATTTCAAATATACTGTATGTCTTTAAAAATACAAATCTGCATTTTTGTTTAAAGACATACAGTATATTTCAAATGTATTTTTAAAAATATTTTTCATATATTTTGTAATAAAAACACATTTCAACATGCAGTATATATATAAATATAATGTGAAATATATTGAATATGGTCAAAATTGTAGCATTTGAAATATATGGCAATATATTTGGGAAGAATATTTTTAATTTCAAATATATTTTTCTTCCATATGGGTTGAGCACATAGTGAGTGAGCTCTTAGCACATTAACAACAGCAGCCCAGCTGCTCATATGTGCAGTCTATGCAAATTAAAGCCCATCCTTTTGCTGCGGCACATATGTGTCGGGTGGTTGTATAGAGGTTAACAATGTGCACATGAAATAAAAAATGGATATTTGCTTACACATGACCCTGTCAAATAGACTTAGAACATCTTGCTTGGGGGCATCTTTGTGTTTTCATCTGATTTTCTCCTTTTTTTGGTTTTGCCTATTTATTAATGTGTCTATTAGTTCAGCAGAATGGATTCCCAAATTTGGCCACTGAATAGTCCATTGCCTTAATGAGAGTTTTTGTTTCAGTAGTTCTACACAATAAGGGCTCTATTTATAAAACAAATTGCTGCGTGATTGTCACAAGGAATCGCAATTTATGAAAAAAACACCATAATGTGTTTCATTTGTTTATTTCCTATGTTCATCTAGTGGCTATTATACAGTATTTTCATGATAAAGGGAACAGTTTGGGAAAATACTGCCTTATGACCACTAGATGGAGCTGACAATCATAGGAAATAAATATATTAGACACATCACAGGGATTATTTGTGATGGCTGTGCGGTGTGGATGCTTGTGGCATTTGTACAGCAATTTATTTTATAAATAGAGCACTTACAGTGTATAGAAAGGAATTTATGCTTTTTTTTTTGTTTTGGACTGGTTAAAATTTCTGCCAAACGTCCTCTCTGCGAAACAGAAAGTGTCTTGGAAATTCGCTTTAACGAATTTCTCCTTACCGTGAGTACTCGCAGTTGGATGCGCAGAAATCCCCCATAAAGCTGTGTGAATCTCGCTTACCACGACTGCAGCTAAACTACACGATTCCTGCCCATCCAACTACTTTTAGCTTCTGTTGAAATGTGGGGATGATGGAGCTCCGTTACCCTAGAATGATCAAACAACACTCTCAGGATGATGGTTGAATTCACATAAGGGCCGGTTTCAGACTCAGCCCCTGGTTTTATTAAAAATACACACATGCCCCCCACATGAATAAAGTCAATCCCCTCCCACCGAACAATGCAATGGGGAGTGCCTATACACAGGATGTACATTCCGATTGGAGCATAGCCTTTCCTATTATCTATCACTGGTCCTCCCCCATGAGCCTTCTGAGGTCAGCAGACTTCCTCCCCTTCCCCTCCATGAGCCATCTGAGGTCAGCAGACTTCCTCCCCTTCCCCCCCATGAGCCATCTGAGGTCAGCAGACTTCCTCCCCTTCCCCCCCATGAGCCATCTGAGGTCATATTTCCTGTCCTACTAGCTCCCATTGGCATGCAAATCCTTTGTACAAGTATTCCCTAAGCTAAACACCAGTCTGTACCTGGATGGGCCCGATACGATCTTTATTAAAACACATCCATCCAAGATACAGTTTCAAGTTGGTAATGGGTTGTAAGATATGCATAAGCCTACACGTGGAGTTCACACCGCTTGGCGCCTTGCGTTATGAAGCCCATGTGGTACTATGCTGCTGATATGTGGATACAGGCCCACGGTCTACTGCCAGCGACATTCGTATCGAATGCCGTGGTGGTATACACGCCGGTCTATAAGCGCAGATCTGCCATCTCATCCATTACCAAGCTGAGTACTGTAATACATACATTGTACATGCGCATGGCCCAATTGCAGCCTTCAGAGCTTTAATTAAGCCACACGAGAGACATATGAATAACACGAATATATGACACATTTAAAGTTCGACCAACAATACAAAATTTCCATGACATTCCCTCCTGTTTTATCATATTCTCCTCGTGTCCCTTCTTGATCTTCTTCAGCTTGATGGGTGTAGTCTCAAACCTCAAAGAGTTCCTGTAGTTGTCCCTGAGAATAAAGCTCCACGGGGTACCTGAAACAACAAGACCCGACGCAGACTCGACACAAACAGGCTTGATTGAAGCAATGATCCTCAAGAGCGTTGGAACCTTCACTACAGGAAGGCTCTTGCAAAAACCACAAACAGACTTGTGGTATGAATAAGGCTTGTGATCCCACGGTGGTCTGGGGAGATCCAGCAATAGATTCTCAAATTGCCCCTGCAGACGGGGCCACACAAGGCTGGTCTCGACCCAGACAGTTTTCCAAATCGCAGACACAAACCATGATGAGGCTTGAAGCTTGCTTGAAGGTCTTGGAGAATGTGGTCTTCAGAGAGATAAATTAGAGGGAAGCCAGGACGTAATCTGTAGAGAAGGTGGTTGGTTGGTGAGGTCTTCCTCCGATCAGTGGTTGGAGTGGAATCCCAGGAGCGGGCATGGAGATGTGGTCGTCTGCCCGAGCTTGGCTTACACGGTCGATGAGGCAACAGGAACATCTCACCGCGGCATATAAAAGGCAGATGAAAAAGAGAAGCATCAGGACATACACTCCCACTTCCTTCAACCAAGATCCGATGGAGAACAGGAAATCTCCCAATCCTCCCAAACCCTTGAACGGATTCCAACCCTCACTAGCTATAGCTCTAGCTTTTCCCTGTAGTTCACTAACTTTGTCCATATGGGCCTGGACCTTGTCATCGGTGTCTTCTATCCAAGTACAACAATCCTCTCCGATGAACTCACAGAACCCCCCTTTGGCGGCTAAAAGATAATCAAGGGCCATCTTCTCCTGAAGCACTAAAATTCCCATCTGCCGTTGTTCTTGGGCAATTTCTCTGACAGCCTCTACGGTCTCGTTAAACATATTATCCACGATGACAGAAAAATTGTTCAGGCGCTTCATAAGTTCTATTCCCCATCCTGTCCATGAGGGGAACCAAGCCCATGCCTGGTCGCCCTCAGAGAACAGCTCTCTGCGAACTCTCCCTGCCATCCTTACCTTCTTGTGGACCATCAACTCTTCATGATCCATCACTACATAGGATGCGGGGACTAGCTTTATGAGGGCACACGAACCTTTCGCGTTCTGGGGAAATGTTCTATAGGCTGCCGAACCACACAGAAAATAGTATGGACCTGTCAGAGCAGAGCAGGAGGAGTTCCTCGTTCGGCCTCTGGCATTGAGCAACAGTTGCACAGACTGGGGGATTGCTCCCTCAGTCTGCACATCACATCCGTCCTTCCAACACACGTGGTCTGGTCGGTCAGTGTGGTTACTGTCAAGGTCCTACCTTTTCCCTGTGGTTATGTTACTTCATGTGCTGGTGTCCATCTTGGATTCTGCTGTGCATGATGGGAGCCCTTTTATGCCTTCAGGTTTCTGTGGTCCATCCTCCAGAGGGGTGTGGCTGATGACATATAAGCCTGTGGCCCGCACATGCTCTTTGCACTTGTGTCTTGTGTCTTTGTGTTGCTGTTACTCTGTTCTGACTCTCGTGACTCTCCTGGTATCTGATTCGGCTTGTCTTGACTATTCTTTGTATTCTCCTTTGATCTGACCCTCTGTTGCTGAACCCGGCTCGTGACCTGTGATTCTCGTCTGCTGTCCTGTACTGTTCTGTCCTGTTGTTGTTGACCCCGGCTTGTCTGACTACTCTTTTGTCTCTTCCACCAGCTACACGCCATTGGCGGCGGCCATTACCGCAGCTGAGGTGTCTCGGGGGCCGCGACCTGGTTCCTGGCTGCGTCAAGTCCATCCCCACCATCAGGGGCCCTGGTGAAGGGCAGCCTGGGACTTAGACTCCGCGCCCTGAGGGACTTCGGTCTGTGGGTGGTGGTTGTCGTCAGCCAGTGCGTTACATTGTTAGGCCTGCCTGTCCGTTCCTCAGCTCCTGCCCTGACAGTTACTCAGAAGGGAAGTCTGGTTAGTCAGATTGACAGTTATACCTCCCTCACAGGTGGTAGTCCCAACAAACTTGTTACCTGTGCCAAAGCTGATGTTAAAGCACACCTGAGGGCTGCCTAGCTGTCCAGTTACCCATAATGGACTGACGAGGGTCCTACAGGAGCTAGAGCTAATATTGGTGCTAAAACTGATGTTACCTGCTAAAAATGTGTCATTAAGTTCTACCGACAAATGTCTACGTGGGGGCTGACCAGGGGTCCCTTGCTTTTTCATGCCGACGCGGATGTCATATAGGGCATGAACAGCGGCCATTGCGGACATGTGATGACTGGATGGGGGCTTAGAGCATACCCAACAGTTGGTTTTGTTGGCGGTTCTGGCTAAACGCAGGTGCATTTTAAATAAAAGGTTGGGGTATCTGCCGTCTTTTCCTCCGTTCACACACATGTATGACATACAAACAAAAAGCAAAAGGAAAATGACACCCCTCATTCTCTGGTGTAGCTGAAAAGCTTCTTGCAGTGGCTTGCGTGCACCCAGTTGTCTCGTCCCTCGAGCTTGAGTGAGGTAGGTGTCGTCAGCTGGACTTGGTATGGTCCGGTGAACCGTGGCTCGAGTCCGGTTCTTTGATGTTTCTTTAGGACGACCCAATCACCTGGCTGAATAGAAACAACACCTGTTATTGCATTTGGATCGGGGAGCGATTCGCAAACCCGATGGTGTATCTTCTGCAGCTCCCGTTGCAGAGATTGCACATAACCTGTAAGCTGTGAATGCAAAGACGACAACTGTTGAGGAAAGTACAACCCTGTTTTTGGGAGGTCCCCCAAACAACACCTCGTAGGGTGACAGCCCATGTGGTTGCCGAGGGGCATTCCGGATGGAATAGGGGGCAATGGGGAGACACTCAGGCCAAGGTTTTTGGGTATCGGCCATGATGTTGGAGATCCTGTTTTTAAGGATTCCGTTAAGACGTTCAACCTTACCGTTACTCTCGGGATGATATGGGGTGTGTCGCCGCTGACTCCAGTTCCACCAAAGAAATGCAGTCGTGTCCTTTGGAAGAGAGGTTAGTAGTGGACAAAGAAGACATGTTAGCAGAAGAGGTGTTAGTATTGTTAGTCGTGTTGCAAAATTCAGCACTGTCATTGCTGTCCTCCCCCCCCTTCTCATCTTCCAACACAGGAAGAAGAGAAGCTGGGTTAAGAATAGTGCATCGTTTGATAGTGAGGTTAGTAGGGGTTAGGAGGGCTTTCCCCTGAGAGGGGTACCTTGCCTTGGATGTCCTGTTTTCGCAGGACCGTTCTTGCTGCACCGGTGTCGGTGAGGCAAGGGAGGGGATATTTTAATTCCTCTAGAAAAAGATGGATCTGGGCCGACACCGATTTGTCAACTTCCTATGAGAATTCATAGGAGTTACTTACCATGGTGGTCATAGGGGCGGAGGACTCATCAGGAATGAACTGCCACCGACCTTTAGGTAATTGGGGACAGCTCCTCCTCATGTGCCCCGTTTGGTGGCACTGGAAGCACCTGGGTGGGGGCCTATCCTTCCTGTGACCCAGATCCCTTGGTTTTTCGTGTGGGGTCTGGGACATAAGAACTTTGGCCTTGTCTTGTTTTCTTCTATCCATTTCCCTCTCTATTGCCGCAAGAGTGGAAAGGATAGCAGGGATAGACATCTCATTATATTCGGGTCGGGCCAGAACCAGCCTTTCCCAAATTTTAATATTGATGCCTTCCAAAAATTTGGCCCGCAACAGAATGTGCGTCGCGGTCACCTTTACCCCTTCAGTTGGAGCATCAGGTCCAACTTCCAGATCCGCATCCAGTGCCGTCTGCTTGAGACGGCGCCAGAAGCAGGCGCTTTCCTCATTAGGACCCTGGGTGAGCTTCATCATGTCCGTAGTAGAGGTAGCACCACACATTTCTGGAAGCTTTGCCTTTAGCTGTGTACAGAACTCTTTGCCCCCTGAAGTCATCTTCTCATGCGTGGTTATAGAGCACCCTGCAATCACTGTACTGGCCACTTCCATGCCCACCTTTGCCCGCAGGATCTGCGCACAGTCTGACCCGCTCATACCATAGCTGAACTGGTTTTGTCCAAACATTCGAGCAAATCCTCTCGGATTGACTCGATAGTCCGGGAGCTCAGCCAGAATAGTGCGGATCTCTGCCGCGGTGAAGGGGACATGCCAAACTACCCGTTCCCCTAAAGTCCGTTCCCCCTGTGCATTGGGAGGACCTTCAAATTGCTGCACTCTGACTGGATAGGCCTCGGTCCGGGAAGAGTGCAAGGGCTGGCCCAGCTTCATCGGTGGGCTTAGATTAACCACCTCGCTTACTGCACCTTCAGGTTTGAGGTCCCTCAGATCAGGGTATAGCTGGGGGGCAGGGGTCTGATCAGTGGTTCGTAGCGCTTTGATGCAATCCGCCCTGTTTCTTAACCGGGTGTCTATTCCCCTTGATTCACAGATAGTCTGCAAATCGGTTGTTGAGTAGGCTTCATAGTTGGAAACAGAAGGAGCTGGGGTGAAGCAGGAAGAAGGGAGAGGTAGAGGCTGAGGCATAGATACAGAAGACACAGAAGGTACATCAAGAGTGACGTCACTAACAGAAGAGACAGGTGCAGTTATACTTCTCTCAGCCACTGTTGGTTGTTCGGGAACCCCAGCAGACCCTGATCCTGCCTGCCTTAGTAGAGTCAGCCCTGAAAGAGCTTCCTCCACCTCTGACACCGGATCCTCCTGTTTTATTCCCTCTGGAGGCCAGGTATACATCACCTGGTTCTTCCGGACAGACACCAGTTTATGTATGCCCTGCTTCCCTAATCGGATTGACCTGTGAAGCCATAGCTGTGCGATCTCTAGTTCTGACGCCTGCATTCGTGGTCCAAATTCAGAGATGAATTTTTCCCACCTCCATGCGTCAAATGTACCTTCCCGGGGAATTTCCCATCTGGTACCCTTCGACCATTTATTCCACCTTTTGAGGGGTTCTGTAGACTTCCCCCCCAAACTCACCTTCATCAGTTGTGCAGCTGTCCTTACCCTGAAGAGGGCTGGTTCCCCCTCTCTCTTCATGGACTGACTACTGCCCATCGTGACTAGTCACTGGTATATATCCCGCGTCCGGGTACCTGTTTACCCCCTGGAGCACTCGGTGGGATCCTACCGAGAGGCCTGATTCCACCACTTTCCCAGCACAGCGTAATTTATGTGATACTTATCGATCACCCGAAGCGCATCAAGTGGCGGTCAGACTGAGAGCACACCTCCCACTCCCACAGCGCAATTTATGTGATCCTGACCACCCGAAGTGTTTGTGGTAACCAGGCTAAGTGTTATACTTCCCTGGACAGCCCACTCGCACAGCGCAATTTATGTGGTTCTCATCACCCACTGTGTTTGGCAGGCCACACCGCACAATGATGAAAGTGGCTTTTCTCTCCCTGCACACAGTAGCTAACACAAGTCAAAACAAAAAGAGGGGTTCTTGGATGTTACTTAGGGGTCACTGGTTGGCCGGAAACCTGCTAACTGACCTTTAGGAAATTTGTGTAAAGAAAAAAACTTTCCTAATACACACAGAAAAACCCTTTTTCAACCTGAAAAACTGTTAAAAAGGACAAAGTGGATCCTTATGAAAAACACGGGACGTGTCACAGTAAAACAATTACACAGAGGTGAACCAAAAAACTGCGCCAAGAATAACCCGTTGCTGACGCGAAAATCAATCCTATCAGCGCCGCTAAACGATCTGCGCTACGCACGCGATCTTCACTGCAACCACCTAAAACCGTTTACACAAAAAGTCTGCTGGACGCGAAACACGCAACGCAGCAGCTTTAAAACAAACCCGCTTTACAATAAGGAACTACTTTTAACAAGAAAAAACACAAGAAAAACATAATCACTATACAAGAAATCTATGTGCAAAAACCCAGACTTCACTGCGCTCACTAAATGTGGAACACGTGAGGGAAAAACTCGCTTAACACACTTTAAATTGGCTGGCAATACGCAAATTTAAAGCTAAAAGCAAACAAATGAAACTGTAAAAAATTTGGATTAAAAACACAATATGGGTCAAATGCATATAGGAAACTTCATGCACATTGCATAGAGATTACTGCACATGTGGTAGTCAACAAAATGGCCACCAACAGGGAAAGCACATGGTCATTAACAAAATGGCCACCAAACAAAAGGAGTACATGTGGTTAGTCAAGAAAATGACCCCCCACAGGGAAGCACATGGTAACACTAGAATGGCCCCCCACAGAGGAGCACACGGCAGACTCTAGCCTCAAAATTGCCTCTAACCTCTTACATAAAACAGACTTTTGGACAGAACATACACCGGACAATTGCACAACAATCTGAAGTACACATACAACACAATTTGGCACAATCACAGAACAGATATAAAACACCAACATGTCACACTAACATGCACATGTAACAGAAAGGACCCCCTGCTGCATGCTTGCTGGGAGCAGTAGTACCACAAAACATTGCACAGACTACATACAAAGATCTTACAACAGTTAACAATTAACCTAAACCTTTCAGCACTGTAATAATGACCTCACGTGGAGGGGGGTAGAGCAATCACCACAGTACCTACAACCCACAAATACTTACCTAACACTATGCAACAACTTTTACCCACTAAAACATATACCCGTTTAATTTTTGGTTGGAAGATTTTTAAACTTGACCAAATCCAGCCAACCAAACCCACCCCTCTGCTGCTCTCCGCAGAGACAAACCCTTGTCTTTCACCCACAAATCAAGAGTTTAGGACAAAAAACTAGGTCCTTGCTAAGCGGTAATTCTTGTTAGCTAACCGAGAGCGAAATCAGCCACACGAACGTGCAAAAAGCGATCCTCTTAATGGCAGAGAGACCTGAAATGTGCCGGCATACTTTTTGCTAGTTCATGATGGCCCATTCCCCCCTCGTGCTTGGTTAGCTATGCAAGAATACGCGTTAGTATCCACCAGGCTCGCCAAACTGTCTTGGAAATTTGCTTTAACGAATTTCTCCTTACCGTGAGTACTCGCAGTTGGATGCGCAGAAATCCCCCATAAAGCTGTGTGAATCTCGCTTACCACGACTGCAGCTAAACTACACGAACCCTGCCCATCCAACTACTTTTAGCTTCTGTTGAAATGTGGGGATGATGGAGCTCCGTTACCCTAGAATGATCAAACGACACTCTCAGGATGATGGTTGAATTCACATAAGGGCCGGTTTCAGACTCAGCCCCTGGTTTTATTAAAAATACACACATGCCCCCCACATGAATAAAGTCAATCCCCTCCCACCGAACAATGCAATGGGGAGTGCCTATACACAGGATGTACATTCCGATTGGAGCATAGCCTTTCCTATTATCTATCACTGGTCCTCCCCCATGAGCCTTCTGAGGTCAGCAGACTTCCTCCCCTTCCCCTCCATGAGCCATCTGAGGTCAGCAGACTTCCTCCCCTTCCCCCCCATGAGCCATCTGAGGTCATATTTCCTGTCCTACTAGCTCCCATTGGCATGCAAATCCTTTGTACAAGTATTCCCTAAGCTAAACACCAGTCTGTACCTGGATGGGCCCGATACGATCTTTATTAAAACACATCCATCCAAGATACAGTTTCAAGTTGGTAATGGGTTGTAAGATATGCATAAGCCTACACGTGGAGTTCACACCGCTTGGCGCCTTGCGTTATGAAGCCCATGTGGTACTATGCTGCTGATATGTGGATACAGGCCCACGGTCTACTGCCAGCGACATTCGTATCGAATGCCGTGGTGGTATACACGCCGGTCTATAAGCGCAGATCTGCCATCTCATCCATTACCAAGCTGAGTACTGTAATACATACATTGTACATGCGCATGGCCCAATTGCAGCCTTCAGAGCTTTAATTAAGCCACACGAGAGACATATGAATAACACGAATATATGACACATTTAAAGTTCGACCAACAATACAAAATTTCCATGACAAAAGTAACATGTCATGTCTATGTTTTGACTGTGATCTATGGCTGTACATGCTCTAAATGCTTTTTTTGTCTTCTCTTATAACAATAAAGTATTTTTTGGAAAACAAATCTCTGCCAAACTTGTATTGCTGTCTGTTTCAGCCCTATTTTACTCCTGGTGACAATTATCGATAAGTCAGATAGTGATGACAAACCCCAAGTTTGAAAGTTTCCACCAGAGTATGACGTCAGGGTAAATCTTCCAATGTTAAAGAAAAAGTTCCAATAACAAATGTCTGAGAAGGGAATTCCCCTCACTTTAGGTGAAATTTCTTTTGCTTTCCTGTTGTATCTCCAGAACAGGAAGTAAAGGGAAATCTCCCTAGAGGAACGCAGATACCTTGACTCTATCTAAAACTGAACAAAGAAAGGTTTGGTCTTTACATCATAGATTTACTTTTAGTGCATTCTTTGGGGTTTGTTTACACATGCATTACTCTCAGAGGAACGATCAGTGATGAATTGCTTTTCAGAAGCTTTTGACAGGCAGTAAGAAGGTGATGAGAAGAGAGTCAGCAGTGCCACTCTAAGTGTACATGGTTAAAATCAGGAAGATTTAGTGGTAAAATTGTACTCACATAGATAGGTAACAGGTAGGCATGTCAAGTAATGGAGGTCCAGTAGGATCATCAGGTCCTTTGGCCGCGCTCTGGGTGTATTCCCGCCACTCTGGTGGTGTCCAGGACTTGGGGAGTAGCAGAGAGGCACAGGGAGGCTTGCAAGGATGAAGTCACCGCATGGACCGGGTTTCCAAGATGGCACACGTTTGGAGCATACTCCTTCATCAGGCCTGATGAAGGAGTGAGCATGCTCCAAACCGGGTTTCCAAGATGGCATGCGTTCGGAGCATGCTCACTCCTTCTCTACCTTCATTAGGAGTATCTACAAGCTCTTACAGCCGGCTGCCTCTTCAGACAAGTCCATACTACTACAAGCCCCCCACTACAGATGGACTTGGACTCCACCTCCACATGGACCTTCTACTAACCCCCATTGCTGATGGTCCATACCCAAACGCACACAGGGTAGATGCGTCTTAGCGCTCCCTCCCCCCACTCACCTCTGAGTGAGAAGGTGATGTTTCCTCCTCACAGCCTGTTTTAACCTCTAAAAGCCAGCACCAGCATGCTGCAACCATGTGCTTTGCATGCGTTTACAGGGCAGTTGCGGCACAGCTCCATTCACATGAATGGGTTTGGTTTGGCAGGTGGTACTGCACACCAAAAGAAACAGGGGTATCATACTTCACTGTGCTACAAAGCATCACTGCTGTGCCACATATACTACCCTATCTAGCTTAGGAAGGGGTCATTGGTGGCGGCACAAAGTTTTTACCCCCCTCATCCGCAGGTGTATACTTAGCTTTAGAGAAAATATGTCCACCTTATAAGTTTGCTTTGGCATATAGCTGATTTAAAATATGAATACCTATAGATTGCCGTACATGTCTCCATTGCAGATTTGTTCTTTAGGGCCTCTTTCAAGGAGTTTCTTTCCCATCAGGCAAGTCTATGGGAATGCAAAACCCATTTAAAGCAGGTGAAATGCAACTCAGAAGGAGGCCAACTGCAGGGCAAATGTACCTGTCAACACAAGCCAATAGCCCCTTGACGCAGGACCATGTGTTCTATTACATTCCTATAACAGATCCCAAATAACAGAAGAAGTCCAACAGGAGTTCTAAACCAACCCCTCCCATCGACCCCCCCCCCCCACACACACACACACACACACACTCTCTCTGTCCAAAACTTAGAAAAAAACATATAATATAACAAACATTTTATCTAATGCCACTTCCGCTTTACATGTCAGACAAGTCATTTTTTAGCAGGGACAGCTAGCATCTCCAGAATTGCTGCCCATAGTGCTTTTGTTGCTAGACATAAAATGATTGTGCTCAATGACAGATCTGTGTTAAAGAAAAATTGTAATTTGTTGGCTTATTACAGTATTTGGAGCTAGATTCAAACTTGTCAGCTTTGGTAGCTACATTAAAGTGGAAGTAAAGTCGTTTTTTTCACTTGTACTTATGGGTAAGCCTATAACAAGGCTTACTTGTAGGAACCAGGGGCAGACTGACAACTAATGGGGCCCCCGGGCAATAGGGGATCATGGGGCCCCTGTGTCCTTGCCCACACTCAAAAAAGCCTATGAAATGGGGCCCCCTACTGACCCCGGGCCCTCGGGCAGTGCCCGAGTTTCCAAATGGTCTGTCCGCCCCTGGTAGGAACTGTAAATTATTCCTAAACATGCACTGTTTCGGAGATATTTACTTGAAAAAGACATCGGCACATGCGCTCTGAAGGAACGGCATGCCCGTGCTGTTCTTTCAGAGCTGTGTAAAAAGTGACTCCTGCACACATGCATGGAAGTGACGTCATCGCGGGTCAGCCATTCAAGCCGCTGGAGCCCGCGAACCCTAAAGAAGGACTGGGTGAAGATGGAAACCCTGTCTGTGGTGACAGAACGCCCCTGGAGGGCTTCATTTTAAGGTAAGTTTCACATAATGTGTTAGTATGCAATGCATACTAGCACATTATGTCATTGTCTAGCAGGGTTTTTTTTTTTAAGGTTGTGGTTTACTATGCTTTCATAATGTTATCTGCTGATGACTGTCATATTGGTAATTTATAGATTCAAACCTCGTGCATGCTCAGAAACGTGTCGCTTCTGGGTGACGTCACGACGGCGTTACATCCACGCCTGCATTCCACTCGGCTTTCCAGGACAGAAGTGCCTGCCAGCTTCTCTGCTCCATACTGCCCGCCCATTTATCGTGCCACAGTGCTGTGCTTAACATCGGGATGGCTCCCGCCACCCATTGAACATGTGAGCATTATCTTACTCATGAAATGTGAGTGCATTTTACCTCTGTTTTCTCTAATAAATCACTACAGTCTACTTCAGGGCCGTGGATAAGGGGGTACCACCAGTCCTCCTGTATGGGGCCCAGGCAGCTGGGTGAGTCAGTTGTGGGCAGAGATTGTGATCAGCACGGTTGGGAGGCAATTACTGGAACCAATCCCCTCTATGGCTCTCTGCAGCAGCTAAAAGCTGGCTTCTTCTCCTCTCCCTCCCGCTGGCTTTCATTTGCTTCAGATAGAGCCATACAGGGGATTGGCTCCAGTAATTTCCCCCCTGCCACACCCATCATCCTCTCTGTGCACCATACGTTTCCCTCTGCTGCCCAGGTTCACCTGTGTGACCCCACCTCCACAATTTTTCCGGGTTCCCTCCTCTCCTTTCCATCGGCAACTGCAGTCACGCAATAGGATCCTTCAGGATGGAGACTGAGGGAAGGGTCCGGTAAACATGTCACATTTACCCCTTCCTTTCCTGAATGAACACAATAAGTGACTGGTACCAATCACCCATTGTGTTCATTCATAACTGAAGCTGTATGGGGCCCCATGGTTTCTAACAGCAGCCCTGGTTTACTTAGAGGGGCTGTATTTCTCTTTCCTTACATGATACTGGAGCCGGCTTCTGCTCTTCAAAAGGCTTGCCAAGTGGATGTACTTGTTACACTGGACTGTAAAATTTACTTCATTGATCCCTGCCTGCTTTCATGCGCCTGTTATTATCTTTATTTAGTCAAATACAGCCAGAACTCTGCACATACAGTAGCTACTAGCAGGGGCGGACTGACCATTTGGAAACTCAGGCACTGCCTGAGGGCCCGGGGTCAGTAGGGGGCCCCATGAGTTGCCCCTGGTACCTTTTTCATAGGCTTTTTTGAGTGTGGGCGAGGACACAGGGGCCCCATGATCCCCTATTGCCCGGGGGCCCCATGAGTTGTCAGTCCGCCCCTGGCTACTATATTTTGTAAGAAAAAACAGAGAGTTGTAGTTGCTACAAATCACTGTTACAAAGTTACTAGTTGTGCCATGATCCTAAGGTATATGTCAAGATAGCTAAACCCAAGAACAACAAAGGAAGACATTGCAGCTTACTAGTCCTTGGAGGGGGATGGATGCATCAGTTTTCATTTTGTCAGGCTAAAAACATTTTCAGTGAGTACAGTAAGTAATGATGAGCTGAATATATCTGGGTTCAGTTCGGGACAGGTTTGCAGATATGTAATGAATTTTGGGTGCAGAAACTGAACCCCATTGAAGTCAATAGGTGTTGAATCGTAAAAAATCAGTAAAACTCAATTTCTAGGATAATAGGCAAGGAATTGTGAAACAAATGGCATGGATACTGCCCTGAGGAAATTGTACCAAAGCAAATGGCTTTAAACTCCATATGGCTGGGAGCAACAATTTTAAGAATGCTTAAAGTGAAACATTAAAAATGCACAATTCCTTTAAAAAAAAAATTGCCTGGGGGTGCTCCTAACCGTGAAGTGGCAGCTTAATACTACAGCAAAACCGACATTTCCAACATAAATTGCTGTTCTGTGGATCTGGTGAGTTGAGGCTGTCCAAAATGAATGTTGAGGATCCTTCTCACTTGTTTCTCTTTTGGAGCACCATAAAACGTTTAATTTGGAGTGGAGCACTGTATGGTTTATTGGAATCTCTGTTCTGATCACATTATTTTTAGGAATGGTGAAATGGACACTCTGGTTGGGTGTTTTTAATTGCTAATGTAAATATTTGAATTAGTAAATACGGTTTATTCTTCTTATTTATATATTTTTACTGTCGCTTTTATTAATAGTGTTTTTTTAGCACTGCCTTGCTTATTTTATATATTTTTTGCACATATTAATGCATTTAGGGTAGCTGCTAAGAAAAAATATTTTATAAAGGATGGTGTAGCGCTGTAATTGCTAAAATTTGTTTGTTGTTTGATTTCGGTGGGAGCTGTTCCTGTGTCCATTTAAAGGGAGAGATCCGTCCAGCCTGGGATCATTCGGGGATATTGACTGCTCTATGACTCCTTGAGGGTCCAATCTGTGAGGTGAGTGCACACACCAGAAGGTGATGGATAAATTGGCACCATATGTATGAGCACTCAATATAAAGTTGAAATATAAAGTTGGACAATTGAAAAGTCTGGATTTTTTAATATATTTTTTATTTATTTATTCTTTATTTTATATTTATATTTTATTTTTTATATATTGTTCTTGTGCAATATTTTTTCACTTCTTGGGACTTTTTTTGCTATTCATATATGTCACAGTTTAATACTTGGTCACTTTGATTGTAATTATTATTTTTGGATTATATTGCACTTTATAATTAAGTTAATGAGGATACACAGGGTTATATAATTTATTCACAATAATAAGATTTAACAATATTTAATTTTAGCACTTACAGCGCTACACCATAATTTATAAAATAATTTTTTCATCTCATCTTTTTTTGGTGTTAGCAGCTACTTCATCCCCTGAGAGGATATTTGGCAACGCAGGAGTCCACCCCTCATTTAATTGCTAAGAAAAATTATTGTCACTTTAATTTTATTTTTCTGTTGTCTTGGGTGTAGTGTTGCCTGTTTGCATTTTCAAAAAAAAAAAAAAAGCTGTCTAACCCTCTTGCTGCCTGAACCATTGTGGCTTTATTTGCACACACGTTTAAAATTAAAAATAGGTCTGAAGATGAGTTAAAACTCCCAAACAGTATGTGAGGTGTGAAAATTGAATTCCTGAAATGGACTGGTAATAACCCCTTCAATCACTCCGATCCATTACGCTCCCCAATCCGCAGAGCCGATCCATCTTGCGGGGATCGTCGGCTTGCAACCTATATGGGGTTAAATAATCTTGCAACATCGGTCCAGGGATGCGACGGGGACACAGGGAGGGAACAGCCAGGCTGTGTGTGCAAGACAGGGACTGCCCACCTCTGGAGGGGTGACATCATGTGTTACCTCACATCGTCGGCTTTACTTTTTGGTGTCATCCGATGCGGCGCACCCCCCCGCACCCACCTAGGGATGCCACTGCCTACCAACATGTTTTTGGAGTGTGGGAGGAAACCATAGTACCCGGCAGGGGCGGACTGACAATTTAGCCACTCGGGCACTGCCCGAGGGCCCGGGGTCAGTAGGGGGCCCCATGAGATGCCCCTGGTACCTTTCATAGGCTTTTAGGGTGTGGTTTGAGTGTGGGTGAGGACACAGGGGCCCATGATTTCCTATTGCCCGGGGGCCCCATGAGTTGTCAGTCCGCCCCTGGTACCCGGAGGAAACCCACACAGGCAAAGGGAGAACATGCAAACTCCAGGCAGATTGTGCCATGGTTGGGATTCAACCCAACAACCCTAGAGCTGGCTACCATGCACAGCTGTATGAGATTTTGCACTCTCCAGTTTTAGTAAATCTACTCCTATAGCTCATCAACAGAAGCCCGTATGGTTTCTCCCAACCCCTGTCAATGTCACCTTTGCTGGCCAGATAAGTTGATGTGGAATGAAATGGATAAATATAAACATGAAGAATATATAAAATGGAGGAAAAACCTAAATTCCATCATTACTTATATTCACTAACAGTTTTCAATAAACAGTATTTTTGCAATAGCCGTACTTTAATGACACACGTTAAAATCACTGCTGTGTAAAGTGAAGACAAGTTCAGATGTCAACCAAAAAATGGTACAAAGAGCAAAGTCAAGGTGTAAGGACTTCTTCATACAATTGTTTTCTATGTGCCTTGATCCCACCCTTTATGTGGATGGTGTGCAGAAAAAACAGCTCAGCAGACATGGTGTGAACCAGTTCAATACCAGTTAGATTTCAGAATGCTGAAATCAAGTCACTGAAAGATGACATGTGATTGGCTGCTTTAGGTTACTCCTAAAGCTTCTATTAAGGCTAGGTTCACATCTGTGCAGGTGGTGTTGCTGCGGATCCGCATGAAAATCTGTGCAGCCGCACCACCCGCACAAAGGAATGCGGACCCGCAGGCAAGTGCCATTAATTGTATTGGCACGCCACCCGCACTGGAAAATGCAACCGTACTGGGAACCGAGGTTCCCGTGTGGGCTGCGTTTTCAGAAGAAGTGCAGGGACTTCTTAAAATGAATAGGCTCCCATGCCTGTGCAAAACGTGGCCCGCACGGCCGCATATATGTGAATCAGGGTTAAAGCAGTATTAAACTCAAAACCAGAAAAGTACTATAGTGAAGTTTACCGATCATTAGATGTGGTGGCTGCATGCGTTTTATTTTTTCAGGCTTTTTTCCCTCTATTTTCACCTGATAATCTGGCCAGTAACGCACCTCCTGTATTAGAGTGCCCCTACTCTGGATGAAGAAGCACAGGTTGCACCTTTGGACTGCAGCATAGTCAGTCTTGGGGAAGGGGAGTGTTAGCTGTACTATTAGATTTAGATACACTAACAAAGTGAAGTACACTGCAGTTACATGAGCAGTTACTGCAACAGTTTTTTCTTTTGGCAGAAAGGTTTAACCTAAACCCCTGTCAGTGGTAAATGGTTTGTCTCAACCCTCCAACTGCTACATTTGTAGGACAGCTTACTCTTTTGAAAAATAACAGACTTAATAGCTGGATTACCAGGTGAAAATAAAGGAAAGAAAGCCTTAAAGTGTTACTAAACCCAGGACCCTGCATTCACTATATCTAGTCTCCCACAGTACACAGAACATGGAAGTGCAGTTTTTTTAGTAAATATAAACTGCTAAATACATTTTCTCATCAGCAGTTAGAGCAGTCTTGTGACTTCTGTCAGTGTCCAGCAGAGCACATGCTAAAGCTTGTAGGAGGAGTTTTCATTATGCTCTAGGAAGATGCAGAACCCCTGACCTCTGTCTGGACAGTGCTGATTGGTCCTGAGCTGATCACATGCAATCTCCCAAGAAAATAAAAACCTCTCTAGCAATACACACCAAGCTGAGCATGTGCAGAGTGACTCCACATGATATGTCCTATTAGGAGATAAGAGGGGGACACTAGAAGAAGGGGAGGATCAGAAATGTCAGGATCAAACAGCCTCTTTACACAATGCTGAGGATTAACCCCTTAGGTTCCACAGTGAGTATAACAAGCATGCTTTACTGCATATACAGACCGATGTTACTATTGTGGGTTTAGTAACACTTTAAAAAAGAAAACTAATGCAGCTACCGCATCTAAGAATTGGTAAGCTTCAATCTCCAAAATAAACTGAATTCTCCTCCTAAGCATATGAAAAATATCTCAGCCGCACTCCACTCCTAGCTCCCTTTGCCATATCTATTTGTTGTCAATAAAATGACTGCCTACAGCAATGTCTCCACCTGGGATCCAACCTTCCTTGGCACGTTTTACCACGAGGATCCTTGTGAGCAAGCCAGGAGTGGTGAAACGCATCGAGGAAGGTTTCCCATTTGAAGACATTTCTGTATGCAGTCATTTTTTTGACAACTAATAAATACAGCAAGAGGAGCTAAGTGTGGAGTGCGGCTGATACATTTTATGTATATCTGATGAGAACTGGAGGTGGACCACAGTGGCCAGCACCCAGATTGTCCATGTACTGGTGGTGGCGAGTCTTGAGTAGAGCTGTAGATTAGGTTGTGTCTCCTCCTAGGCAATCATAGGAACAGTTGTATCCAAAGTTGTCTGATGACAACTTAAAACATTTTTGGTTTCCCATAAATTTCTGTGTCAGTGATAGGAGTCACCAGGACATACAGGAAGGGGTAATCTACCCAGCAGGGACACAGAAACAAGAACAAGTTGAAACACTTGACTTGTATTCTACTTCTTCTCTACTTCATCCAAAACTAGATAAAAAAAGTTTTGGCTATACGTACATTTCTCAGTTCTAAAAATGGCTCAGCTTCCCATCTAACAGTCTTAATGCATTTGCTCTACAAGCGTCTGAGCACACAGATGCA
This sequence comes from Staurois parvus, assembly GCF_062004578.1. NCBI lineage: Eukaryota > Metazoa > Chordata > Amphibia > Anura > Ranidae > Staurois > Staurois parvus. The sequence goes on from NW_028317902.1 coordinate 7,962,310, forward strand.
TACTGATTGCCATACACTGTGAGATTGTATATTCCATGCAGTGAGGAGCTGAGCTTCCACTGAAGGACTCACTCATGGATAAGTAGTGCAAAACACCAGCCTTCCAATTTCCAATTGAGAAGAATGGAGGATCAGCTAGCTCAAGCAAGTTTTTCAAGAAGCACGATGATCTCCATGAGTGGATTAGTGGAAATAAGTATTTCCAGTTTTGGAAGTACTCATCATTTCCTTTGAAGGCACCCTTACATGATTTAATCAGGGTATGCAGAGGGCTGCTGAATCAGAGAAAATAGCAGTCAGCAAATATTCTGAACACCTCTGCCCCTTTCACAATGTGGAGAAATATTATATAATGTGGTAAATTACTTTTTTTCAGAAACATATACCATAGATATATGGCGCGGGAGGAGGTGTATAATACTCCAATATACATAGTTTAATCTCCCTAGCGGTCTGATTATGTCCATATTTCTGTGCTCAAAGCGGTACATTTTTTTGCATGGAAATATGTATTTTTTTTATTGGAGGCCTGTAATTTTTAGGAATAACTCACTGAACTCTGTCCGAACAAGAGTCTATTAAACATCCCGGGTATGATAAAATATGAAACACGAAATCATAAATTATAATTTAATAAATAATCATAAAAAATAATAATATAATAATAATAAATTTAATTCAATAATATAATCAAACCAAAAACACTGAAATTTGAAATATAGCGCCAAGTTCGCACATCGCTGAGCAAAGTCGCAAAATCGTTTTCAGTGTCTGATGACGAATTTCCCCACGAATCATTATCACTCAATTCTGCAAGTAGTTCTAATTTACTATGGCTGTTCTCTAGCTGGTCTAAAACCGATTTTGACCTAAAGGGACCATTTTTGGACGCCATGGACGTTTCTCAGTTTCCAGGCAGAAAGAACAGTAAAAATGCAGGCAGGGCACAGGACAAAGCACTAGGGACAAAATGTATGTGAAATGGTTTGATACAGTAATGTTTTACTATGTGATTTTAGTGAATTTAGTGAATGTCACTTTTTGTCATTTTCAAATTCCCCGCCGTTCTGTCCCCCGTACGTCCCAATGCTCGCAGGGGACGAAACCCAGATGACAGATGCCAGCATCCGCCGGAGTACATTACAGGGGACACTGCAGGAGGGACATCGCGGGAGCGCAAGACAAGGTAAGTGAAGAAGAGATCCCGGAGCAGCACCGCATGGTAAGCCCGAGTGTAGCTCGGGGTTACCGCTTTTGGTACTGAAACTTTACCCTAAGCTACACTCGGGAATACCGTCAGGGAGGTTAAAACATTTGTATGCATTACAGTCTACAATAGGCCAAGGCTTTCATAGCAAGAAAGTGGCAGCAGTCCTATAGACCAGTGTTTCTCAACCTTTTTTAGGTCAAGGCACCCTTTAAAATTATGGACAGTCTTGAGGCACCCCATTCTAAAATAGGGTGCCTAAGACTGTCCATAATTTTAAAAGGGCCCCCCATTCTAAAAGGTGATCAACTATTCTAATAGCTTTATATAACACAGCAACACCCACACGTGTAGGACTCCCAACATTAGAGGTGATTTATTCTTCTAAAGCAAATACACTTATGCACACTAATACCGAGTTATATTGCAGTGGTTCTCTTTCCGTCCGTTTGTCTCCAGCACTGAGCTAATGTGACCCCAGCATTGACAAAGAGGAGCAGGGGAGGGTCAAACTAGGATGCTGTACAGGCAACCAACATCCTCCTTATCAACTAATGATGTCATTGGATGTCAAGACGCCGGCGGCTAGAAGGTCGTAATGGTGCACAATGAAAACCTGTGGTTTTGTGTAACTAAAAGGCAGGCTTGTTCCACCCTCTGGCTTGTATACACGTTTTGTGCAATTTTTTGAAATTTTGCCAAGGCACCCCTGAAGAAACATCAAGGCACCCTAGGGTGCCTGGGCACCCTGATTGAGAAAGGCTGCTATAGAGTGTAGCAAACTCTGTCAATCTGGAAAAGGAACTCAAGGGGACACCAACTAAGTGCAGTATTAAAACAAAAGTTAAAATGCCAATGGACAACTCACATGTAAAAAGAGAAAGGCATACATATCTAATTTGTCTGCAGTCTGATGGTGGGCACAAGTCAGGTTCTCCAACTGGGCTGATATTTCTGCTATTCACCACACTCAAAGACCATCACGACCAGAAGTAGCAGGGCTAGTGTGGCACCCAGCTGGATGTGACATCACCAAGGAGCATCTGGAATGGTCGTGGCTACGTTTTTCAAACCTTTCACTTCTTTATCAAACCTTGTGTTTGTTTTTCTGAAGCATAGGGTCTTGTTAGCTGATGGTGGAATGTTGTGATTAAACATGGTCTAACGCTGGAGTAGTTCAATTTTTTATATAATTTTATTACAAAAGACTAAAGCTGACCATACACGTGTTGATCTTCAGACGAGAATATTCGTCATACAAAAGTCACACAAAAATTCTTTGAACATTCGGTGTATGGACGAATGTTGTTCGAAAATTGTCTTTTGCTTTTAACATTCGGCTTTAAAATGAATGTAATTTCTGAACGATAATCACATATACTGGCCGAAAATTCTTTGATCAAGGAAAGTTTTCCTTCCTGCTCCTTTGAATTTTCCCTTCACTGCAGTTGAAAACAAACATCGATTTGACCCCACTAAGGATTAGAAAACCAAATGAATATTCTTGAAACTAAAATTCTCAAACAAAAATCTACATGTGTATGGCCAGCTTAATTTATAGGACCATTATTACATTATCATTCTTATTGCATTCTGATTACTGTACAGTTGCAAGAAAAAGTATGTGAACCCCTTGGGATTACGTGGAGTTTTGCATGAATTGGGCATAAAATGTGCTCTGAACGTCATCTAAGTCACAACAATAGAAGAACACAGTCTGCTGAACATAATACTACACAAACATTAGATGTTGCCATGGTTTAATTGCACATTGGGATGTCTGGTGTGAATCGCTCTCTTAAGGTCATGCCACAGCATTTCAATTGGGCTGAGGTCAGGACTCTGACTGGGCCACTCCAGAAGGCGTATTCTGTGCTGTTGCAGCCATTGTTTTGTTGAATTACTTGTATGCTTTGGGTCATTGTCCTGTTGCATCACCCATCCTCTGCGGAGCTTCAGTTGGCGGACAGATGGTCGTACGTTTTCCTGCAAAATGTCTTGATAAACTCTGGAATTCATTTTCCCATCAATGACAACAATCCGTCCAGGCCCTGAGGCAGCAAAGCAGCCCCAAACCATGATGCTCCCTCCGCCATGTTTTACAGTGGGGATGAGGTTTTGATGTCGGGAAGATTGACTTCAGTGTGCTGTGCCTTTTTTTCTCCACACATAGTGTTGTGTGTTCTTCCCAAACAACTCAATCTTGGTTTCATCTGTCCACAGTATATTTTGCCAGTAGTGCTGTGGAACATCCAGGTGCTCTTTTGCAAACTTCAAACGTGTTGCAATATTCTTTTTGGACAGCAATGGCTTCCTCCGTGGTGTCCTCCCATGTACTCCATTCTTGTTTAATGTTTTCCTTATTGTAGATGTGTCAACAAAAATGTTAGCATGTGCCAGAGATTTCTGTAGGTCTTTAGCTGAAACTCTGGGATTCTTCTTTACCTCATGCAGCATTCTGCGCTGTGCTCTTGCAGTAATTTTTACAGGACGACCACGCCTAGGGAGAGTAGCAACAGTGCTAAACTTTCTCCATTTGTAGACAGTCTGTCTTACTGTGGACACATGAACATCAAGGCTTTTGGAGATACTTTTGTAACCCTTTCCAGCTTCATGCAAGTCAACAATTCTTGATCGTAGGTCTTCTGAGAGCTCTTTTCTGCGAGGCATGGTTCACATCAGACAGTGCTTCTTGATACCAGTAAACCCAAAACAGGTGTGTGTTTTTTAAGGGCAGGACAGCTGTCAGCAACACATCCAATATCATCACACTGATTGGAGTCAAGGTTGGCTCACTCCTGGCTCCAATTAGCTCTGGGAGAAGTCATTAAGCTAGGGCCTCACATACTTTTTCCTCCCTGCACTGTGAATGTTTACATGCTATGTGCAATTAAACCATGGCAACATCTAATGTTTGTGTAGTATTATGTTCAGCAGACTGTGTTCTTCTATTGTTGTGACTTAGATGACGTTCAGAGCACATTTTATGCCCAATTCATGCAAAACTCCCCAAGGGGGACACATACTTTTTCTTGGAACTGTATGTGGTTAATAAATGTAAGGTAATGTTTGTTAGAAGGTTTCATTTTTCTATCAGGTGCCTTGTATTCATATTTTTCTCCAGATGTACATGTAGTGATTATCACTGTTATAAGCAATCATAGTGTGTAAAAAACATGTCAGAATATCTGCTTGCCGTACGGGATGTACGAGCAAGCAGATATACTGACAGGAAGCTTCAATGACAACAATGGCGCTCCACAACGCCGTGGTAGTTAATTGAGAACTACAAGTCCACCTCCGCTAAGGCTGTTGGGACTTGTAGGCACTCATTCACAGAACTCTGTGAATTAGTGACGTGGCTGTGTGGGCAGAGCCCCACACGGCAGCACTGTTTTCAAATCTGACAGATAGTACGGGGAGAAATTTCTCCCCGTACTATCTGTCAGAGGGAAGGGGGGCGGTGGCTATTGGAACATGTTAAATGTTCCACCCTAAGAACATGTAAAATGTTCCAAAAGTGAACTTATCCTTTAATAACACTGGAAGACAACTGGCCCTACCACTGCTGTCCTGCAGGACCTGCTTACCCCTTGCTATCGCCAGTTGCAGCATCTCTGCCTCTCATTGTTGTATTTTTTGAGAAGGTAAATAGATTGCCTAGCATTTTTGGTGACATAGGGATGAATGTGTGGTGCGTTTGATGCACAGTAGTTACTGCAAAGCAGTGCGCTGGCATTCTGCGTACAAAGGGCAGCCAGCAACTGTAATTTGTTTTTTCCTCTAGCGGGAAAAAATAGAAAGGCATTAAATTAAATAAAAAAAAAAAAATCATGAAATTAATAAATAAATGAAAAGACGTTGCAAGCAAGCACATGTGCTGCTGATACGGAATAAAGAGTCCTACAATGAACAGTTTTCTCTTTGGTACAGTGATCACAGGCGGTGCACAAGGGTATGTAACCCACCACACTGCAATTTATACAATAGTGATGCATTGCACTGTTTAGCACAGTATAGAATAGTTTTGCACTGTATCTCTCTCTACACTCTTCCTACACTGATTTTTCAGCTTTTCCTAACCAGCTCCAACACACACTGATAATGTGGCCCCTGGGAGCTCAACCTTCTATAGTGAGGGGACTGGATTGCAAACAGGAAAAATGCAGCGTTAATTAGAAAGCATAATAATGTCCAAAATTAAAAGTCCATGTAAGTCCTCAAACACATAAAATAAAATACAAGAGAAAATCCTGATTCTATGAACCATCACCATACTCCCACAAAAGATTGGCCCCTTACCGGACACTTTGACCGTATATCGCCGGTCAGTAAGCGTAGTGTAATAAGGAATCAGTATGGCGAATACTCTCCAGTAGATATCCTCTCCCAGATGCAGGATAATATCTCCGCTTTCAAAAATCTCCAAACCAGACACTTTAACCATATAGCACTGACCAGTGAGCGCAATGTGATGGGGAATCAGTATGGCAGGTAATTTTCAATGGAAATCCTCTCACAGATACAAGATAAATAATTTCTCCAGTTTGAATCTTTCCAAACCTTAAAGAATCTCCCATCCGACAATCAGATAAGGGATAAAGAAAAAAGGCAACTCATGGTGCAGTAATTAATTAAAACTTTGGCAGATTTATTACAAGATCAGCCCTGAATTGACAGTGTTTCAAGCCAAAACCATGGCCAACATCCCTCCAGAATGCAGTGACATCACACGCCGAGGCTCTACCCAACGTGTTTCATCATCATAAAGATGTCGTCAGGGGCGTGGCCAGCGGGACGCACCACCGTCTATATTTAGGACATGGAGGGACACTTCCATTAATCGGGATGTGTTCCACACAGCGGAAGGCATACAGAAAGAAAGAGTGGAATGGACCGCAAAAGGGTCCGCCCACACCTCTTTATGTGCAAGCTGCTTTTTTTGTTTTATTACTTTTTGATTTTTGAGTGTTGCTATATCCTAGCGCAGGTATTGTGTTTTATATAGGGGACTGGATTGCCCATTCTCTCAGATTTTATTCTTTCATTAGCCCATCTGATCACAGACGAAGGTTATGTAGTGCCATATAAGTTCAGGCATACATTTCCAACCATAAATTCAGAGTGTAGCTGAACTGCCAAAGTGTGAGATCAACCTCAAACCAAAGGTGGCTCCAAACCTGAACCTTATTCTTACCTATCAGGCACTTCCTTTTGCCAATGCTACAATGTATGTAAGAATTAAACTGATTGTAAAGGCAAACATTTTTTTAATCAAAATAAAAGGATGTTATACTTACCTGCTCTGTGCAATGGTATTGTACAGAGTGTCCCCTTACTTCCTCTTCTGGTGTCCCCTGCCAGTGCTCTCTGCTCTTCCTTTCCTGTCAGTGTCCCCTCAGCAAGCTGTGTGCTGAGGGGGCACTCATAGGGGCGTGCTCCTGAGCTGGACTATGTGCATGCATAGACGCATACAGTGTGGCTTGGTTATACTCCTCCCCACTGCATTTGACTGCCAGCAACAGTCCAGTTGCTCTCAGGGTCTTCTGTGAGTAGAGGTAGAGAGAGAGCAATAGTGCTGCCAATGGGACAGTGCTGGATCAGGACAGAAGCCTGTTAAGGAGAGAAAGAGAGAGAGAGAGAGGGGGGGGGGGGGGGGGCGCAAGTAGAGGGGAGTTTTTTACCTTAATGCATAGAATGCAATACTTTAAAACCACTTCAAGTAAGAATTTACTATATATTCTGATCCTAGGAGTTTAATATGAAACATTGCAAAGACTTAAAATATATTTAAAACAAGGTTACATAAACTTCATTTATATGAATATAATTAATTTCAGCAAAGAAATAGACATAGAAGGACTCTCAGCTGATATAGAAGCATAACATGTGCATAACAGTGACCTCTAGCGGCAATCAAAAAGTATGACAATAGGATTTTGCAGCTCTATAGCTAGTAGAGTATTTATTATTCCAGGTACTTATATAATGTCATCAATTTATGCAGTGCTTTACATATATATCATACATTCACATCAGTCCCTAACCCTCAAGGGGCGTACAATCTAAGGTCCCTAACTCACATTCATACATACACATACTAGGGACAATTTAGACAGGGGCCAATTAACCTTACCAGCATGTCTTTGGATTGTGGGAGGAAACTGGAATACCTGGTGGAAACCCATGTAGGCAAAGGGAGAACATGCAAACTCCAGGCAGGAGGTGCCGTGGTTGGGATCAGAACCAACAACTCTAGTACTGCCAGGTAGAAGTGCTAACCATTTAGCCACTGTGCTGCCCATTATATCGGAATAAGACTAGCCATCAATTAATGCAGAAAGTTTGGAGTTTAAGTGATACTCTTTGATACATCGAGTTATTAATGATGCACATTTTTGGGCTTACATCTTTAATAATTCAAGTTAGCCAATAAAGCGTATCACTTAAAGAATATCTAAATCCAACATTCCATATTCCATTCCAACATACAGTAAAATCAGACACCACACCTTCGCTTGCTGAGATTGGCTCCAGAAAAAAAAAAAGCACTTCCACAGCATAGTGTATTTAAAAATAATGCCTATTATTTGATCCAAAAGTTTCCCTAAAAATTATTGGCAATAAAGTGTATCACTTAAAGAATATGTAAACCCAACATCTTCTATTCCTGATATGTGCCTGCTGTACCAAGTACTTGTATGAAAAGGTTTTCTGTTCTCTTTGTATTGCTTCCATTGCGTAAAATATTTGGTGTTTCTGCAAGCCCCTCTGCTTTCCTATGAAAAACTGACCACACTAGGCATGAGAACTCATCATGGTAAGTTCTCCAGCTGTGTTGGGAACTCACTGTGCTCTCACCTAATGATTAGACTTGTTCTGACACCCTCCACCCTACCATTCACAGACCAGCTTTATTGCAGCTGAGAACAGAGAGTATGCAATTGCTTATAAACAAAAGGGAAAAGGGTGTTTATAGTTTTTTTTATGCACAAATGTTTTGCCTTTCATTTTTATTACTGAATGTTTTTTTTAAGGTGAAGGTTTGCAATCATTGCTCCAAACTTTCTGCATCTTGATCTGTAAGTAGGGAGATACAGTGTGTACCAATTGATAATAAAGGTGTGCCCTCTAGTGGTTAAAATTGAAACTGAAAAGAAAATGTTCATGCTACTGTCACCATTTATTTATGTACTGCATTCTAAAAAAATTAGCCCAAAAATAAAATCAAATGGCAAAATGTGACCCAGCCTCTGAGCCGTGGATTGTAGAAGACAACGCTGGATTTGCTGGACAGGTGAGGATCTTAAATGAGGACAACATTGTCTACAGAAGTGATGTAATAAACCAGGGGTCTCCAAACTTCTCAAGCACAGTGCCAGTTTACTGTCTTTCTGTATTTAGGTGGGGGCCAGACTGTGGCCAGTGGGAGAAGAAAATGATGAAAATTTATTGTAATGGGAGGAAGAAGGCCCCATTGTTGGTATCAATGGGAAGAATAGTGCCATTGTTGGTGTCAGTGGAAGGAATGGTGTCCCATAATTGGTGGAATAGTGCCCCAAGGGCCATATAAAAGCAAGCAAAGGGCCACATTCAGCCACTTTCAGCCTCTGGGACACAGTTTGGAGACCACTGTATTAAATAGATACATTTATAATAGGCACTTGTAGCACCATCCTACAACTACATGTTGGACTAACAAAACAATACAAAACTTTCCCTTTCAATAATTCATAAGCACAGGAGCAGGTATGAACATCACACTTTACTTTTCAAAAGTTTATAAGCATAGAAGCTTGTCAAAGTCCTCCATATCTGTTGATGGACAGCAGAGTCTTAGACATCCGGTTGTCAGATCGCAGCTGAAGCACAGCAATTACAATGCTGTAGAACTCCAAGAACTGTAGAATACAAAGTCCATTTCTTCATCCAGACTCTTGCAGTTCACAAGCCATGGATGTGCAGACACATAAGCACCATGGTAGACGGAACTTTTGCTTATTTGTACAGACAGTCCAGGTACTTGACCACCAGAGCAGATAGGACAGTTCAGGTACTTGACCATCAGAGCAGATAGGTCAGTTCAGGTACTTGACCACCAGAGCAGATAGGACAGTTCAAGTACTTGACCACCAGAGCAGATAGTACAGTTCAGGTACTTGACCACCAGAGCAGATAGGACAGTTCAAGTACTTGACTACCAGAGCATATAGGACAGTTCAGGTACTTGTAATGGTGTGAACCTCCTGCACTCAGAATAAATCCCAACAAAAATAATACAGAGAAGCTGCTAACATTAAATCATATACCAATGAACATAGGATTTGAGTATGGAAATAAATGTAGCGCTACTCGCATATATTCCTATATAAAAGTGGACAAATAAAAACCTGGTAAATAAAATATCAAATAAGTGAAATAGTGTGTCCACTTAGGTGAAATCATGCAAATAACTAATGATACAATAGTGTGAGGGGATCTAAGCTCCAATAGTGAGGGTGAAAACAAAATCCTTCCAACTGAAAAAATAAATTCAACTGCAAACAATATGTGCTTCTAAGAGTATATATATATATATATATATATATATATACATATATACATATGAAAGGTGCACATTAACACATAAATATACTTATAAATACCCCATATAGTGAATAAATCAAAACAATGTGCATATATGTGAACCAAGTAAGTGCAACTGCACACAAACAAAGTCTATTTCGTATAAAGTCCAAACACAAGAATGATCACACTCTGATGAAAAAAACACTCGTGCTGATATTTGTGTAAAGAAGTGGGTTGGTAGTTGGGCAGAAGATCATCCGACCGCCGGCTGAATCAGCCTCTCACCTTAAAGACTCGACCCTTGCGAGTCAAAACGTTTAATAGGATCCCTCTCACAGATCCTCCAGGTCAGATGTCACTCCAAACGACTGCTCCCACTGTATATAAATCTCCCTCTAGGGATCAGCACTTCAATAATGGCTCCTCTCCAGGCAGGATCAAATGCTGCGCTAACAACTCATATGGAACAATTCTGCTGCACGGCCAGCGACCCCCGGGCACAGCACAGGCCAGCCTACAGGACATTTTTTTCCATACTCAAGTTCAGGTGCTTGACCACCAGAGCATATAGGACAGTTCAGGTACTTGACCACAGAGCAGATAGGACAGTTCAAGTGCTTGACCACCAGAGCAGATAGGACAGCTCAGGTGCTTGACCACCAGAGCAGATAGGACAGTTCAGGTGCTTGACCACCAGAGCAGATAGGACAGTTCAGGTGCTTGACCACCAGAGCAGATAGGTCAGTTCAGGTACTTGACCACCAGAGCAGATAGGACAGTTCAGGTACTTGACCACCAGAGCAGATAGGACAGTTCAAGTACTTGACCACCAGAGCAGATAGGACAGTTCAAGTACTTGACCACCAGAGCAGATAGGACAGTTCAGGTACTTGACCACCAGAGCAGATAGGACAGTTCAGGTGCTTGACCACCAGAGCAGATAGGACAGTTCAGGTGCTTGACCACCAGAGCAGATAGGACAGTTCAAGTGCTTGACCACCAGAGCAGATAGGACAGCTCAGGTGCTTGACCACCAGAGCAGATAGGACAGTTCAAGTACTTGACCACCAGAGCAGATAGGACAGTTCAGGTACTTGACCACCAGAGCAGATAGGACAGTTCAGGTACATGACCACCAGAGCAGATAGGACAGTTCAGGTACTTGACCACCAGAGCAGATAGGACAGTTCGAGTACTTGACCACCAGAGCAGATAGGACAGTTCACGTACTTGACCACCAGAGCAGATAGGACAGTTCAGGTACTTGGCCATCATAGCAGGTGGAACTTGCACAAACAGTTCAGCTGCTAATAAGTGGCAAAATCTTTATTGACTATTGCTGCTGTCAAAAGCATTTGTCTCCTTTCTCCAACATGCTTCTGGTTGAGGTCAAGGCAGGTGTTTTATCAAGACAGTCAGTCCAACATTCCATAACTAAAAACAATGCCCATATAGCCTATTATACATTTCTTAACCAGTAAATCCATGATCCCTAGTGACCTGACCTAACAGAAAAACTCAGCTTTCTACATTAAATGCCCAGTCACACCGGTGCGATTTCATAAAATCGCATCTAATGAATGTGAATGTCAGTGTCTTAACGTGCGGTTTGCTGCAGTGCAATTTCTAAAGTAGTTCTTGCATTACTTTTTCTGAAGTTTTGTTGCAATTTCACATATATAGAATGTAATGAAAATTGCACTGCGAATTGCAAGTAGCAATAAAGTCTTCAGAAATCGTATCTGAAATCATGCTGAAATTGCACACAAATCACTCAATTTTAAATCGCAGCGGTTTGACCTGTGACTAAGGGTGAAATATTGTTACAGGAACACAACCCATCTCCCACCTGAACTTTACATTACTCTGCATCTAAACTAAACTATGTCCAACTCCTAGATTGTAAGCTCTAACAAGCAGGGCCCTCTGTTTCCTCTTGTACCAAATTGTATTGTAACTGTACTGTCTACCTTCATTTTGTAAAGCGCTGAGCAAACTGATGGTGCTATATAAATCCTGTATAATAATAATATAATAATAATATAGACCCAACTTCAAATTACTTAATGTGTATATTTCCTCTGTGTACTCCGGTCTCCTCCCGCACTCTAAAGACATTCTGGGAGGCTAACTGGCTCGTCTACACTGACACTGGTATGTGTGTACAAATCGCCCATGCATAATGTGTCACCATGTTCTACATGAAAATCTCAAACCTAAACCATCGGGGAGGATTGAGGAAAACCAAACCTGGGAACCTATTTTATTATGATTTGTCAAGCAAATGTAAAGAAAAACTTGATCAAGTGTATTGAACATGGCTGCAAAGGATCGCTGATTGTCAGAGATAACAATGTATATTTGCGAGAACACCTCATCTTAAAGGATTCACTTTTAAAAATTGTATCCTTTGCAATAATGTGTTTGAGATTATTATTATTATACAGGATTTATACAGTGCCAACAGTTTGCTCAGCGCTTTACAATATAACGGGAGACAATACAGTTCAATACAAGAGGGATAGGAGGGCCCTGCTCCATGGAGCTTACAATCTAGGAGGGGATATCATTTCCTTAATAGACAACACAATTAGCTTAAAGTGTTAAAAAACCCACAACAGTAAACTCCGTCTGTATATGCAGTAAAACATGCTTGTTATACTCACTGTGGAACCTATGGGGTTAATCCTCTGCATTGTGTAAAAAAGTTGTATGATCCTGACTTCTCTGCTCCTCCTCTTGTTCAAATGTCCGTGCTGATAAGACAGACTGAACCCGTAGCCCTTCTGCACATGCTTAGTGTATATTGCTAGATAGTTTTTTTTTTTCTTGAGAGAGTGCATGTGATCAGCACAGGCCCAATCAGCACTGTCCAGACAGAGGTCAGGGGTTTTTCATCCTCCTGGAGCAGAAAGAAAACTCCTCCTACAAGCTTTAACCAGTGCTCTGCTGAAGTCACAAGACTGCTCTAACTACTGATGAGAAAAGGTATTTAGCAGTTTATATTTACTAAAATAATTGCATTTCCATGTTTTGTGCTGTGGGAGACCAGATATAGTGAATGCAGGATACTGGGTTTAGTAACACTTTAAATCCAAACTGTCATTCATGTAGTAAAATGTACTTCAAAGCAAATACCAGTTGTGTGTAAAACTCAAATCAAACCTTTAAACTGATAACATTTTACTTGTATTATTCTTTCTCGCCCTGTACTGTGCACATTCTGTGAGTTCTGTTTTTCAAACGTATGCGCACTCTGCCAGTGGTTCTGCCTTACAGTTCCACTGCGATGATTATGGCAGAATATACCAAGGCACATTGGTTGTCATAATGTAGCTTAAATACACACAGAAAAGGACAATACAGGGATGTACAACCACCTTTTATGTGTAAATGTTTGCGTATTCTTACACTCTTCAAAGCATTAGAAATATGCAAACCGTCCCACATGTGGAAACAATATTACTGTTGATCAAACACCATACCTCCCAACTGTCCCTGTTTCTGAGGGACTGTCTCTGATTTGGAACAAAGTCCCTCTGTCCCACTTTCCTCCTCATTTGTCCCTCATTTTCGTCTGATCTATATAGTTGTATATAAAATGAATTATTAATGTTTCAAAAAGTGTTTCCCAGTGCTAAACCTTTCATCCAGTCTGTAAATTGCATTTGTAAACTTCAAAAGCCAATATAACTGTATAGCAGTTGTAAAAAATAGCACTTGGGAGTTTAAATAATCTTTTTTTTGTATAATTCTCCCATAAGGGGACATTGTGGGGGGGGGGGTGTCCTATGCCTACACATATTTGCTAACAGGTGTCCTTGGGGGGTATGCAGACACTAGTTTTTTTCTTTCTATTGTTGTTTCAGATTATTCTGAGGTAAACTAATAAATTATCATGCAGCATTAAAGTGTTACTAAACCCACAACAGTAAACCAGTAAAGCATGCTTGTTATACTCACTGTGGAACCTAAGGAGTTAATTCTCTGTATTGTGTAAAAACTCTGTTTAATCCTGACTTCTCTGATCCTCCCCTTCTTCCAGTGTCCCCCTCTTATCTCTTAATAAGACATAACGTGTGGAGACACTCTGCACATGCTCAGTTTGGTGTGTATTGCTGGTATATCCTGAAGAAGTCACGTGATTTAGCGTGACGTAACGAGTAGGTACGCGGGGAACTTCCCATACGTGGTGCCGTCACTGCCGGCGTGGGCGCCATCTTGGTGCACACTATACCCATGCAGTACACCCATAGTGTGTGGTGAAAAGCGATTATTGTACTACCTAAATGTGAGTGGGCATTTTTATTTTAGTTTTATATTTGGCTTTATTAAAACGTTATTACACCATGGAGGATCTCTTTGCTTTGTTACTTTGATCCTGTGTGGAGGGTAAGCGGTGTTGCTGATGCCAGTGGCTGGAGGAGATCTTTAAGGAGAAGAGTAAGTGCCACCATTGATGACACCAAGTGAGGCAATTGACCTACAAAGAGTATTACCTGTGAGGATCGTGGTGCGATCCTAAAAGCGAGCTGGCCCATGTGGTCACTGTAAGGAGGTGAGGGGGCATTTTGGCCATTTGAGGATTTGCACCTGTGATATGACCACAACTACACAATATCACCTGCACGATTTTGATGTTTGGAGCACTATTTGATATTTTTAATTTTGGACTTTATTCATTTGTGTATATTAGCATTTATGTGGGGTGTTCTGATTTTTCTTTTTCTTTTAGTGTGAACCATTTATGTTGTCAAGTGTGGTACACCTATCACTTTGTAGGATTTTATCCCTGTATAGGGATACACACACAGCTTTGCACCATTTATCTGTGATTTAGTGATCCCCCAAGTGTGGATTGTAGGGGGGATTAGGGATTTATTTATGGTTCATGTGTTTGTAAATATGTATATCACTGTGTCATTTTACATGTATAGATCCATTTAGGATCCTATCACTTTGTTGGAGGAATTTAGTGTGTACGTACTGTTATTTGTAGCGCTGCACTATTATATATTCTTTTTAAGTCCTATACACCTTGGGTTTTAGGTATAAGTGCCAGCAGTTTAGGGTTAGGGAGGATCCATACAAGCGCAGGAGGACCTCATATTATTGCTAGAGAGTTTTTACTCTTGGGAGGGTGCATGTGACCAGCACAGGGCCAATCAGCACTGTCTAGACAGAGGTCAGGGTTTCTGCATCCTCCTAGAACAAAATTAAAACTCCTCCTACAAGCTTTAACCAGTGCTCAGCTGGACACTGATAGATGCCACAAGACTGCTCTAACTGCTGATGAAAAAAGGTATTTAGCAGTTCACTAAAATAACTGCATTTCCATGTTCTGTGTACTGTGGGAGACCAGATATAGTGAATGCAGGGTCCTGGGTTTAGTAGCATGTTAAAATTATTAGCTGCTCTGTTTACAATTGGTTTTAACAGCAACTTTCATCATATTTGTATATTACATAAAAAATAATGACAATAACAAAACGGCATGAATTGTCCATGAAGGCTGTAATCCTCGTCTTTAGTTCTTGGACATCAAACCATATCAGATAGGTGGTTTGATGATGTTTAGTACTATCTAGGAACTAAACAAAATAAAAGGTCTTAGTGAGCTATCATTACAAATAAACAAATAGCTAGCAACAAACACACATATACAAAACACTTTCCAGAAAATACAAAACATATGACTATCATTTTGTTGATTCATGAGTGCACTTTCTATGATCCATATTTAATGAGCTCATATCAATTCATTAATTAATTTTAACCACGTGGATTTTCATTAACTACTTCAGCTCTGGAAAGTTTTCCCCCCTTGCGGTGTGATCAGATGCTTTCCCAATTTTGAAATGGTGCTGTTTGTATCTGGTGAAACTGAAATAATGAAATTCTCGTAGCTTTTGGTTTCTTAGACCATAGAGATGATTGGAGCCATTCCATTTGGTGGAAAGGGACAGCCCGAGAAAGCAGTGGAAGGCAGATGGAAGGGGTGGTCTTTTCCCACTGCTTGTAAGAGCGATCCAGTAGCTAATAAGCTGCTAGGATTGCTATTACATGACAGCCAACCACCAGCTTAAAAAAACAATATCAGGATCATGTCTGTAGCTGCAGGCATCATCCCAGTATAACCACTCAAAGTCCAGTGACATACCAGTACATTGCTGGTCCTTGTTGGGCATATATGTAACAGCAGAGAACATGGGCATATGATGAACTGGGTCTGTGGACCAATATGACTGCAATTCATTCTTTTTTGTAATGCCCATGTTGAGGGTTAGGCCTAAAAAAGTTTTACATTCAGAAACCATGATAGGTTTCCATACAAATTGTCTGGCAAGAGCTGAATTTGGGTGGGCAGCGATGTATTGTTGCACGTATAAATTGCTTTGGCCCACAATCAATTGATACAAATCTTCTGTGAAAAAAAAGCATAGGGACTAAACGCTAGTGCTGGCAGTGAACGGGGCTGATCCTTCTAATACTGTGTTTTTGGGGACACTATAGTAAGGAGGCGCTAGTATAGTTCTGTTTGTGGTCAATATATTGATCTGTGCAAACACTATACTAGTAATGACGGTCATCAGCAACCTATAGTGTGAGTGAAATAGTGTGTGAACGAGGGGTGGACTGATCATTCGAGCACTCGGGCACTGCCCGAGGTCCTGGGGTCAGTAGGGGACCCCATGAAATGCCCCTGATACCTTTTATAGGCTTTTTTGGGTGTGCTTTCAGTGTGGGCAAGGACACAGGGGCCCCATGATCCCCTATTGCCCGGAGGCCCCATGAGTTGTCAATCCTCCTTTGGTGCGGACAATCTAACACTAGGTGACCCTGTCTGGGAGGGGCGCTTACAGACCTTGACGCTATCTGATGTCACTAGTGGCAGCATTACAGTGATCATTGAAAAATTCTACATATTAACACTGTACTGCTGGGTGATGGGGTTATCCAAAGGTTACTAGGGGCACTCAAATGGTTAAATGTGCTAATCAAAAATGTAGTGATTTTACTCAGTGTGGTGTTCTGTCTTCTCTCCCTGAACTGGCCTAAGGGGCAACGGGGGGGGGGGGGGGGGAGCACACCTGGAAATAGAAAGTAACGTAGGAGTACTTTGCTTTGCCCAGAGCTGTCACTCACCCACACATTTCGGGTGGGTGGTTAAGAAAAAAAAAACCTTAAAAAAAATAAAATATTTGCAATATTTTATTTATTACAGGTAGTTATATAGCGCCGTCAACTTACGCAGCTCTTTACATATTAATATTGTACATTTGCATCAGTCCCTAACCTTCAAGGAGTGTACTATCTAAGATTTCACATTCATGCACATACTAGGGCCAATTTAGATAGGAGCCAATTAACCTACCAGCATGTCTTTGGAGTGTGGGAAGAAACCCACACAGGCACATGGAGAACATGCAAACTCTAGGCAGGTAACACCATGGCTGGGACTCAATCCAACAACCCTAGTGCTGCTAGGTGGAAGTATTGACCATTTAGCCACTGTTTTTTTTTTTACATTATTTTTTTTTTTTTACCATTAAAAAAAATGCTTTCATCAGAGTAGTTCAATGTTACTATAGTAACATTGTAGTACTCAAGGGGGGGGGGGGGGTGATCAGGGATTTTGTTTTATTTACACTTTGCATTGCAGGAGCAATAAAGATTATTGCTCTACAATGCAATGCTTGCTTTGAATTGTCATGGATGGGTTAAGTTCATGACAGTTCAAAATACAGCTGGTAACATGGTACAGGGTGACATGGTGCAGGGTGCTGTGATTGGCGCATGTACCATGTGAGAGCCATGGGCCAATCACAGCTCTCCAGGAGCAGAAGCAAAGCTGTTATAAATCAGATTGATTTAGCATTGTGATCATGCCCCCCCCCCCTGTGTTAGTACAGGCAGAGCGATGTACCAGTACTTCATTTTGCCTGTAGCTGCCGCCTGTCTGCAGTAAAGTACTGTGGGCAGTTAGCAAGTGGTTAAAGGACATCCATCAAAAGCTGTCAATATTTCACCATGGTTGAAATGACATTCACAGATTCATCACATTTGTGCACAAACATTATACATCACCACCCATATTGATTTTTCTGTTTCATTGGACTGGAAAGTTGGTGTAAAGCATGTATTTATTTTTATTAAATATTTGGAAGTGTTCAGTATAGTTTGATGTTTAACCTGTTAAGGTGCCTGAGGATGAATTAACAGATTTATTATATTAGCTGAACTCTAGCTAATGTAATGAGACCTCTTATTGTTTCTTTAATAAGATCATTTTACCACAATACTGATTTATTCTTAGCTAGGTAAATATTAATTTACAAGGGTGTAATAGTTGTTATTGATTTCAGAGATTATGATTAGATTTCTACTTCTGGGGGTGGGTGGTAATTTTTCCGTGTTCCTTTTCTCGTTGGGTGTCAAGTATGGGTCACATAGGAGGCCTACTCTGGGGTGGGTTCTTTTGCGCTACAATAGGCACCTTGAATAGGGTAACTACCTTACACATGGGGTACCATTACTGAAACATACATTTGAACTCTAGTGGACTCTCTTGACATGCTGATGACAACTTACTCCTGCAAGAGGCTATCCCACCTGCCACAGGAACATACTCACAACAGGTGTGGTAACCACTTGTGTCTTCATGCCCCAATGTGTTTTAATTGATCCACGCTGTAGATTAAGTAGACTAAGTGTGCTGGTTACTTACATACAGGGGCGGACTGACCATTTGGAAACTTGGGCACTGCCCGAGGTCCCGGGGTCAGTAGAGGGCCCCATGAGATACCCCTGGTACCTTTTTCATAGGCTTTTTTGAGTTTGGGCAAGGAAACAGGGGCTCCATGATCCCCTATTGCCCGGGGGCCCCATGAATTGTCAGTCCGCCCCTGCTTACGTACACTCATTTAGTAACTTCAGACCAGGCAAAGGCAAAATTTCATAAGCTATACTTGCATGTTAATTTGCATAAACCCCCAAAAATCCATACCAAACCTAGAGGATTGAGGGGAATCCCCAAACACTCTGTTTACAAACAGAACAAAGCCAGCCGGAGAATGCAATTTACATTTTTCTAAAGTCACTTTTGCTTTAGTACATTGTACAGGTGAGCTATTTCATGTGCACACCTGTACAATGCACCTTGTCACCAAATGTGTCCTATATACTGTATGTAAGCTATTTTGATTTGAGCACAGACACAACTCCATTTCTATTGCATAGTACAGATCAATCACCAGACCTGAGTCTCCTCTCCTCCAACTCTATTTGTCTGCCCCATATTGGCAATATAGGTTTGATCTACTAAAGCCAAATAGGCTGTTCAGTTTTCAAGGGAAGTTGCACTTCGCAAGAGCATTTGCCCCAGAGCTTAGTGAATTTGGTTAAATTTTGTATTGCAAAGAATACCCAATCAATGCATGAAAAAAAACAAATTTATGGTTGCACATACAGTAGTTGAATGCTGAAAGGCAGCAATTTCCTGTGCAAAGTGCAACTTCTTTTGCAAAGTGAATAGCCTATTTGCATTTAGCCAAATATACACTGCTCAAAAAAATTAAAGGAACACTCTTTTAAAATATAGAGTATAGCATCAAGTCAGTTAAACTCCTGGGATAATGATCTGGTCAGTTAACCTCCCTGGCGGTATGATTATTTCAGATTTTTGGTGCTGAAAGCGGTACCATTTTTTTGCATGGAAATATGTATTTTTTTTATTGTAGGCTGTAATTTTTAGGAAAAACTCACTGAAATCTGTCCGAACAAGAGTCTAGTAAACATCCCGGGTATGATAAAATTTGAAACACAAAATCATAAATTATAATTTAATAAATAATCATAAAAATAATAAAAAATTTAATTCAATAATATAATCAAACCAAAAACACTGAAATGTGAAATAGAGCGCCAAGTTCGCACATTGCTGAGCTCAGTCGCAAAATCGTTTTCAGTTTCTGATGACGAATTTGCCCCACGAATCATTATCACTCAATTCTGTAAGTGGTTCTGATTTACTATCGCTGTTTTCTAGCTGATCTAAACCGCTTTTGACCTAAAGGGACACTTTTTGGACGCCATGGACATTTCTCAGTTTCCAGGCAGAAAGAACAGACAAAATGCAGGCAGGGCGCAGGACAAAGCACTAGGGACAATATGTATGTAAAATAGGTTGAAACAGCAATGTTTTACTGTGTAAAATGAAAAAAAAAAAAAATGACATTTTTTAAAATTTTTAAATTTCCCGCCGCCGGCGGCGGCGGCGCCCGTACGTCCCGACGTCACAGGGACAGGACACAGAAGCCGGATGCCGGCATCGGCCGGAGGAGATGGCCGGGGACGCTGCAGGGGACACATCGTGGGAGCGCAGGGTAAGGTAACTGAAGAACACATGCCGGAGCAGCGCCGCATGGTATTCCCGAGTGTAGCTCGGGGTTACCGCTTTTGGTACTGAAATGTTACCCCGAGCTACACTCGGGAATACCGCCAAGGAGGTTAAGTAGCAGAAGGGGTTGTTAATCAGTTTCAGCTGCTTTGGTGTTAATGGAATTAACAACAGGTGCACTAGATGGGCAATGATGAGACGACCCCCAAAACAGGGATGGTTTTACAGGTGGAGGTCACTGACATTTTGTTCCCCACTCATATTTTCTGGCTGTTTTTACTAGTTTTGCATTTGGCTAGTATCAGTGTCACTACTGGTGGCATGAGTTTATACCTGGACCCTACAGAGGTTGCACAGGCAGTCCAACTCCTCCAGGATTGCACATCAATACGTTGCATTGCCAGAAAGTTTGTTGTGTCTCCCAGCACAGTCTCAAGAGCATGGAGAAGATTCCAGGAGACAGGCAGTCTAGGAGAGCTGGACAGGGCTGTAGAAGGTCCTTAACCAATCAGCAGGACCGGTATCTGCTCCTTTGTGCAAGGAGGAACAGGATGAGCACTGCCAGAGCCCTACAAAATGACCTCCAGCAGGCCACTGGTGTGAATGTCACTGACCAAACAATCAGAAATGGACTTCATGAGGGTGGCCTGAAGTCCTCTAGTGGGCCCTGTGCTCACTACCCGGCACCATAGAGCTCGATTGGCATTTGCCATTGAACACCAGAATTGGCAGGTCTGCCACTGGTGTCCTGTGATTTTCACAGATGAGAGCAGGTTCACCCTGAGCACATGACAGATGTGAAAGGGTCTTTAGAAGCCATAGAGAATGTTATGGTGCCTGTAACATCGTTCAGCATGATCGTTTTGGTGGTGAGTCAGTGATGGCACCCTGACTGCCACTCGGTATCGGGATGAAATCCTTGGACTCATTGTCAGACGCTACGCTGGTGCAGTGGGTTCTGGATTCCTCTTGGTGCATGACAATTTCTGGCCTCATGTGGCAAGAGTATGCAGGCAGTTCCGGGGGGATGAAGGAATTGATAGCATTGAATGGCCCCGACACTCGCCTGATCTAAATCCAATAGAAAACTCTAGGACAGGCCTTGAAATTTCCACTCACTTGCTCGCCAATGGCAAGTGGAAATTATGGTGAGGGTGTCCCCCAGGGGCGTATTTGCCACGAGGCAAACAAGGCGTTTGCCTAGGGTGGCATTTTTTACAGTGGCAATGCCGCCCCCCCTCTTTCTCACGGAAGGGACACTTAGTACAGGGGCAGGCTGCTGTGTCTTACCTGGGTCCGCGACTCTGTGTCCCAGTCCCACGTCGATCCGGTCCACGAGGCGCTGCTGGAGGAGGGGTAGGGAGGTTGTCAGCGGGTCCGGTGTCTTAATTTCCCTGGATTGCGATGTGTGGGTGGGATGACATGCCGCCCCTGTCATCTTGCCACACCCCCGGGCTCACTCAACAGCCTATGGCAGCTTGTCCCTCCCTCTGCAAGCTCTGCCTCCTTGCCGATGATTGGCCCGCCGGAACTGTAACTCAGGAAAGGCACACACGCGGCCAATCACTGGTGAGGAGGTGGAGCTTGGAGAGGAGGAGCCAAGCAGCAGCACGAAGATCAAAGAAGTGAGGGAGCAGCCGGCGCAAGTAAAGAGGAGAGCGGCCAAAGAAGGAAGACAGCTGACTCGTAAGTGTCTGTGCTGTGCAGATGGTGCTGCTGCTGCAGTCAGGTATGTTGGCTGTGAATGGGAGAGGGAGGGAGCGAGCCCAGGCTGGAGCAGGGGACAGCAAGGTTGGTGTCAGTGGGAGGAATTGTGTCCCATCATTGATGTCACTGATACCAATGATGGGGCACTATTCCTCCCACTGACACCAATGATGGGGCACTATTTCCCCCCACTGACACCAACGATGGGGCACTATTTCTCCCACCACTGACACCAATGATGGGGCACTATTTCTCCCACCACTGACACCAATGATGGGGCACTATTCCTCCCCCCACTGACACCAACGATGGGGCACTATTCCTCCCCCCACTGACACCAACGATGGGGCAGTAATCCTCCCCCCACTGACACCAATGATGGAACACTATTCCCCCCCCACTGACACCAATGATGGGGCACTATCCCCTTCCCCCCCACTGACACCAATGATGGGTCACTATTCCCCCCCACTGACACCAATGATGGGTCACTATTCCCCCCCCCCACTGACACCAATGATGGGTCACTATCCCCCCCCCACTGACACCAATGATGGGGCACTATTCCCCCCCCCCACTGACACCAATGATGGGGCACTATTCCCAGCCCCCCCACTGACACCAATGATGGGGCACTATTCCCCACCCCTACACGCTGACACCAATGATGTACATGTGTCTGTGTATGTATGTGCATGTGTCTGTGCATGTGTATTTCTGTGTATGTACATGTATCTGTGTGTATGCATGTCTGTATGTGCCTGTGTGTGTATACGTGTGTCTCTATGTGTGTGTGTACATCTGTCTCTGTGCGTGTGTGTACAGTGTATATGTGTCTCTGTGTGTGTACAGGTGTCTCTGTTTGTGTGTGTTTGTTGGTGGCGAGTAACTCTTAAGGCCTGGCTAGTAGCTCAGGACTTAAAATTTTAAGCCCTGCTCTATGATATCATGTTTCAGTCCATCCGAAGTCACCAGGTTGCACCTCAGACTGTCTAGGAGCTCAGTGATGCCCTGGTCCAGATATGAGAGGAAATACCCCAGGACACCATCCGTTGTCTCATTAGGAGCATGCCCAACATTGTCAGACATGCATACAAGCATGTGGGGTCCATACAAACTACTGAGTACCATTTTGAGTTGCTGCAATAAAATTTCAATGGACTAGCCTGCTGCATCATTTTTTCACTTTGATTTTCAGGGTGTCTTTGAATTCATTCCTCTCTAGGTTGATAATTTTCAATTCCATCAAACAATGGGGCATCCTTACGTTCCTAACACATTACCCAGTCCATATCAGTATAGATATCCAGCATGAGATTTTTCCCCGTTGAGATCTGATGTTTTCAAAGTGTTCATTTAATTTTTTTGAGCAGTGTATATTGCAATTAATGTGAAATAAGAATCCATATTTTCATGCAAAAGTTTAATAGAAATATGAAAGGATTTATAGCAATGTGCAGAGGATTGATTCAGAATTTTCGCCTTACACAACAAGCAGAATAAACAGGTAAATAACATTTTCATTAAAGGGCATATAGATATATAATAATAAACTTGATTATCAAATAGACTTTTCTTGGGTATATAAATAATATATGTGTATTTACAGTCAAATGCAGTATATATTTGCATACAGTACATATCGTTGGCCAGCGATTGCATAGTTACTATGGAGAGATATGCTTTATAAAGAAAGAAGAACATTATAAGTGATCAGTTCAGCTTTTATGATATGTATATGACTAAACATTTGAAATAAAAGTGAATGGTATATTAATTTTGTATTAATTGTTTTATTTCAAGGACTTTGATAGTTTTCTTAAGTTTCTTAGTATCTGTTTAGATTTTTAAAGTAACATGTGGACTATGGTGCTCATAGCAATAAAAGAACTTGTTAACCTGTACTATCTGATAGCCATCTAGGTAATCTTGATGTATAGAATATGCGCCATAGATGGTCCATTAAAACTCCAAGAATTATTAGCACAGGAAAGAATGCAATCCGGTATATGAATAAGGAATGTGCATGTCAGAAGAAATTGGTCAACTTCAATAAAATGAAACTAAGTCATCAAAAAGCATTCCCAACGTGTATTTATTCATTGGTAAACAAAGGACTTTGAAGAAAACAAAGCCAAGGTTACATTATCCTTTATTGCCACTAGTTGTCAGCCTTGTTTAAGGTTTAGATATATTCAGTGATTTCAAAGTTGCTGGATTCAAAATGTAAGAACAGGTCAGTGTAGGTTCAAAAGAAAAAAATATTAGGAAAACTATGTTAAAATCAGTTTTCAGTGGTCATAAATGCCCAAACATCTTTTGAATATCTTTTTAGTTTTCCTTTGTCTCTCTAGCACATTTTTCTATTTTCTGATTGGTAAGGTGCTCTTTATTTTTGAGAATGTAGTTTTTCCCTCTCTACAGTATTTGATAGGCCAAAAAGATATAATCATTTTTAATTGTGGTTGTTTTCATGAAATATTTTGGTCAATGGTTGTAGCTGTCTGTTCCTATCTAATGTGTGCTTTTCATATTAAAGCTGTTCCACTAATCAGAGTTTAAAGAAGATTTCTTCCTTAACGTAATTGATGCAGCATAATACATTCCTTGCTTTGTTATGCCATATGGACTCTGTCAACCTTTGTAGTGAATGTTCCTCTCTTAAAAATAAAGCTGAAAATTTTGGTAAGTACACCCTTTAAATAATAATGAATCAAATGCCCAGTATTCAGGTTTTGGGGTATGCTGGTGAACCTTACATAAAGTTTGGGTGCTGATTCTGAACCCCATTAAAGTGAATAGGACCTGAAAGTTAAAAACAGTAATGGCCATCTTCTAATATAGGCCAATAGCCAAGAATGGTAAAAAATGGAATGTTGGGCTGGGCATTGCATTTTTAACATATAAAAAATATATGTTAGAAAGTCCAATTGGCAGGAAATGGAGATTTTAATAATAACCACCTCCTGCCAGAGCTATTGAAATAAAACAGCCAGGCAGGAGCACAACTATCCTTGGTGGACATCATGTCCCTGATTTCCTAAGAATTGAGTCTACTAGCAGACGCTGAACATTCAGGCAGACTCAATTCAATCAATCAAGACCTGTCAGTCTTCAGAAAGGCATCTAGCAAGCTCATTAAAAAGAATCTACTTTGTAGACTCTTTCCTGTTCATAAATACGAAATCGCGTGGTCGCATTTCTAGATGCAATGCCGGATATGTTCGCTAGGCGGCGCACAACTGCGGGCTTTGTCCAGTTGGCGTTTATCTGTTTGCATATGAGAATACTTATAATTTACAATAAAAAGCACACCTATATTATTATTATTATATTTGTTTTTCTTTTTTAGGGTCACTGGCGGCTTACTTCGTGATTGACATTGGATCTACTTCGGGGGACATTCTTTTAGATTTTTCATTTAATAAAGGACTTGTCAAAGACTGTGTCACTTTTTGTACCCCATACTTATTTACGTGGGGGGGCGGGATCTGGGGGCCCCCTTGTTAATGGGGACTTCCAGATTCTGATAAGCCCCCTGCCCACAGACCCCCACAACCACTGGTCAGGGTTGTGGGGAAGAAGCCCTTGTCCCACGCCATTTTTTTTTATTTTGGCGTGGGGGTTACCCCTTAAGATCCATTCCAGACCAGAAGGGCTTGGTAAGGATGGGAGGGGGGTCCCCACATCGTTTTTTTTTTTTTTTTAATTACTGACCTTTATTTTTAGATTCAGCTGTCAAAATATATATTATCTAGACCTTCGAAATATGTAAAATCATCACAGAAATAATTATAAAGAATAAGAAACAAAATCAGAATCAATAGAACTAAGGAAATCAAATTAGAATAAAGATATGCCTAGCTACAAATAGTGCTGTTTGTTAAACACAGTAGATGCGATCGAGTGCCGTCTGTCAGTGGACTCCACACAGAGATTTACTATTGAACAGCGTCTAAAAAGAAAGCGCCCACAGCAGACGGCTAAAATTTGTTCTGCACATGCGCATTTATATCCGTCCATAGATGCTGGAAAAACGTCTAGTTCTTCACTGTCATGAATTCCTATAAAAAAAGATTTTTTACACATTGAAAATTTTTTTTGAAATGTAAGATATTGTTTAAGTAAAGTCCAGATATTTTTCAAAACAAATTTCAATGTGAACATGTTTCTGCAGTGATTTTAAGTTGTGCTAGACGTGTTTCTAGCACGCCTGCTTTCTTAGACTGATTCCTGGATTGTGCCTGGTTAGTAAATTCACTTTCGCATCTACTTGTTAGACGCTTTCTTTAGTAAATGTCTTTGCCATCTAAAAGTAGACGGACGCTATTGGAAAGTAGAGGTTAGCCCACAGAAATGCGCCTAGGCACATTAGTAAATCAAGGCCCATACAGTATGACATCCTCTCAGTCGACATGCAGTGGCATGATCTGTGACCCAAATCACTGGACTGGGCAGCTGATATCCCTGATACCATGTGATTGCTGTGACCAATCACAGCAATCACAAGTCAGTTGTAAACAATGGCTTTCATTCATAGCCATAGTTACTGTTGCGATTATCTCTGTGATTGGTCATAGTGATCACATGGTACAGGGCCAATCTCAGAGGACACATACTATGTAATAGCTGTGGCTAATCACATCTATCACAATAGTACACAATGGCACATGAATGGATGACCTTCACAAAGTAAAAATAATTACTGATACAGTGATCATTACTGTAAAAAGCAATTACAGTGTAAAAAAAATCCTGATCACCTCCCCTGAGCAGTATATAGTGACACTGTACTGCTTTGTTGATAGTAGGTAAAAAGAATGTTTAATAAAGTGTAAACATTTGAAAAAAAAATTTTTTTCTAACATTCTGTCACCAGTCAATGTCTCTGATCACTGCCACACCAGTCATATGGTATGTAAAATAAAATGTGAAAAAATACATTTGATTTAATTTCTTTAATCTTTAAAAAAAATGATGTAAAAAAGCTCACCATGCCTTCAAAAAGTGGTCATTTTTGGGGAGGGGGTATTTGTACAGTCCTAGCATTTTAGGGCCTCAAAAAATGAGATGAAGTAATCAGTACACTGGGATTGATTAATTTTCAGATAAACATACCATAGTTTGTAGATTCTACAACTTTCACACAGAATACATTACAGATGTAATTTACGCTGCTTTGGGTTATTTTTACCAAAGAAATAGAAGAATACATTCTGGCCTAAATTAATGAAGAAAGATTTATTTGCAAAATTTTATAACAGAAACTATGAAAAAATGTGGGGATTTTTTTTTTAATTTTTCGATATTTTATTGTTTATATAGCAAAAATATAAAAAAAACTCAGTGGTATTAAATACCACCAAAAGAATGCTCTATCTTTCTCAAAAAATGTCAAAGATTTTATTTAGGTACAGTGTTATGTAACACCCTGCAGTGATACCGCTTGCAGGATGTTAAATGGAAAGAAGATGGTGGAGTCCTGTTGTGCAGACCCTGTTGCAAAGCTTTGTGAGATTCGTGGGCTGACTGCAGGACTTTGCTGTTTGACAGCAGGCTAACAAACTACATTTCCCAGAGGAGCTGGCATGTGGGCGGAGGCAGATAAATACAGAAGCCTGGGAAATCAGGGCAGGAAGTTAGGGGTGAGAGCTGGAGAGCAGAGAAGCCCATGTGGGACACCAGATGACAGAGCCAGGCTAGACTACAGACAGAGAGAAGGAGAAGCTGCTGACTGCTGACACCACTGACAAGTCTGGTGAACTGTCCCATGGGCCGCTGGTCCAAAGTGCTGCTGTCCGGCGGGATCGCTGAAGGAGGAACTGCAAGAACACTGGGGGCCCCCATCTACAGAGAGACCATCAGCTACCTGATGCAGCTCCTCCAGGGGTAGTGCTATACATAGGGGAGCCACTTGTATCTTTGCCCAGGTCTCCCTTTGCTTCACCCCTGCAGCCAGGCACAAAGTATTTTCCACAGCGAGGTAAAAACACTCACTCATTGTGTTCAATTACCAGTCTAGGGGATGTTTGTTTTTTGAGTTTTATTATAGAACTGGGGATAGGGATTGGTAATTTAGTAGGATACTCCAAAATTAGAACTTTGACCGCAGGTGGCAAGAGTTCCTGTCCCCCACTCTGACATTTCAATTTGGTTTCACCCACATAGACACATAATTCATTCACAGAGATCTGTGAACAAAGAAACTACATGCTCCTGTTTGCCACCATGGCAGACGGCTTGTAGTACTCCATAGAACAGGAGAGTGCTGCTCAGCATGCTCATAGTCCCTTCACACTTCCTATGGCTCTGAAACTGACAAGTCATATAGAGGTATGAACACAGAGCTGTAGGCAGTGTCTGCAGAATCCTGATGTTGCACTACCTATCTACTGATTGCAGGTGCATTGCTATGAAGGGTCCTGTTAAAAAAATAAATAAAGAGGATACCTTGCTGGGGGACCCCTGGAAAAACACTTTGTCACCCATTTGAAGAGCAGGGGGGATTTCTCCTTAAAAACTTGGCATGGTGGTTGTGGGAGTCTACAGGCAGGGGCTTGTTAGAATCTGAAATCCCCCTTTAAAAATAAAGGTTCCCCCTGATACTGGTCTCCCTGCTACATGTGTTCTTTGTACCCCTACTCCTTCGCAAAATATGTAAACAGTAAATAAATATACTTTCTTAAAAAATATAAAGCCTACAATGTAAACCCATCATCAGTCACTTCATCCAGCAATGTAGAACCTCATCAATCACAATGAACGACACCCACCCGTTTGTCAAAAAAAAAAAACCCATTGACACCCGTGATCCTGATGACTGCTTGCCATGAATAACAGCTTCTGGTCTCCACCAGGAGACGTAGGGTATTCCAGGTAATATTACTGACTAAATATAGTATAGTATGGATTTGGGGGTGAACCCCGTTCTTTTCTTTCTTGATTTTTGTTTTTGTGTGCAGTTTCCCGTAAAATACATACCAGCCCATACCTCCAAACTTTGGAACTTGATAATGAGGCATATTTTAGTTTAAGTAACCTTGCGATGTACATAGCATGCAACAGCAAAGAGTGGGTGTAGGTAAATTGTAGGTGTGGACAAACTGTTAACAGTAGGAAGGGCTTAAGGGGCATGGTTAAACAAATAAAAAAGGAAGTGTGTTGTGCTGCTACTAGTATGTAAATAAAAGAAAAATAATCACCATCCCAAATACTCCATAGAGTACAAGATATAAATACGTGAATCAAAAATATATATTAACATATATCCCACACAATCAACATATATAAGTCCTCAAATGTCCAACAGAATGCAATTAGTGTTCCTCCTGCTGGAGACTGTAACCTCTCCCTGGTGCTGTCAAATCCACTCTCTGTGCACCACCGCAAATTGTGTGTCTGAAATGAACCCTCACCTTCCCGTATGGACCTATTTAATTAAAAACAGGTCAGGAGTGCTTTCTCCCCATCTGTGGGGGATAAGTATAGGTGTCTCCAAGGGTCTCTAATCTCTCTTTCTCTTCCATTGCAGACTGGTAATGGTAAACTCCCACTGCTGTCAATCTGTCAGATAGAACTCACAGGAACAAAAGAAGCCGCCATAGTGTAGTAAATATTTATTATTATTATTATTATACAGGACTTATATAGTGCCCACAGTTTGCTCAGCACTTAACATTATGGAGGGAGACAGTACAGTAACAATACAGTTCAATACAAGAGGGATTAGAGGGCCCTGCTCCTTGGAGCTTACAATCTAGGAGGGAGGGGACAGTGGTACAAGAGTTAATTAGCTGTGGGGGATAGAGTGGTAGGAGGAGTAGGGGATTCCAGTATTAGCTGGGGTCGGGGTAGGCATCCCTGAAGAGATGAGTTTTCAGAGTGTGCCTAAAAGTGAGCAGAGTAGGCGATAGCCTGATAGCTTGGGGTAGGGAGTTCCAGAGGATGGGTGAGGCCCTTGAGAAATCCTGGAGACGAGCATGGGAGGAGGAAACAAGGGAGCTAGAGAGTAGGAGGTCTTGCGAGGAGCGGAGAGTACGGTTTGGGTGGTATTTAGAGACAAGATCGGTGATGTAACTAGGGGCAGTGTTATGAACGGCTTTATATGTCAGTGTTAGTGTTTTGAATTTTATCTGTTGGGC
Organism: Staurois parvus; assembly: GCF_062004578.1. Taxonomy (NCBI): domain Eukaryota; kingdom Metazoa; phylum Chordata; class Amphibia; order Anura; family Ranidae; genus Staurois; species Staurois parvus. Next base: position 7,992,332 of record NW_028317902.1, read on the forward strand.
AATTGGAAGCCAGTAGAGGGATTGGCAGAGAGGGGTGGCAGATACAGAGGGGTTAGTAAGGTGAATGAGTCTGGCAGCAGCATTCATGATGGATTGCAGTGGGGATAGCCTGCGATGAGGTAGGCCAGTGAGGAAGGAGTTACAGTAGTCAAGGCGTGATATAATAAGGGAGAGAATGAGTTGCTTAGTGGTTTCCGGGGTTAGGAACGGTCGTATTTTGGAGATGTTGCGGAGGTGAAGTCTAAATGAGTTTGTCAGTGATTGGACCTGGGGCTGAAAGGACAGATTGAAGTCTAAAATACCAAATGATTTTTATTAAAATTACACTAACATAAGAAGCTGGTAATATGCCTCTAAGAAGCACAAGGACTCTGACATCGAGCAATCTGTGGTGTCTCCGACACGTTGGCTCTCCTGTCACCCAAGCTCCTTCCCACGCGTATCGTCACAGACCACGTGACTTCCTCATATTAATAAAAATCATTTGGCATTTTATGTACTGCACTATGGCAGCTTCCTTTTTTCTGTGTGTCAGTGTCCCCACAGTCACTCCCCTTATATCAGAGTCTCCAAAGTCACCCCCTTTACATTAGGGTCCCCAGAGTCACCCCCTTACATCAGGATCCCAAGAGCCACCCTCCCTTACATTAGGGTCCCCAGAGCCGCTCTCTTTACATTAAGGGGCCCCAAGTCACCCTCGTTTACATCAGGCTCTTCTTACATACTGGTCCCTAGAGGTTCCTCGTCTTTACATCAGGGTCCCTAAAGCCCCTCTTACATCAGGGTCTCCAGAGCCACCTTCCCATACATCAGGGTCCTCAGAACCACCTCCCTTTACATCAGAGTTCCCAGAGTCACCCTATCTTACATCAGAGCCCCCAGAGCCGCCCACCTTTACATCAGGGTCCCCAGAGTCACCCCACTTACTTTGTGGTTCCCAGAGCCACCACCCCCTTACATCAGGGTCCCCAGAACCACCTCCCTCTACATCAGGGTCCCCAGAGCCACCCTAACTTACATCAGAGCCCCCAGAGCCACCTCCCCTTACATCAGGGTCCCCAGAGTCACCCCCCTTACTTTGTGGTTCCCAGAGTCACCCCCTCCTTACATTGTGGTTCTCAGAGTCATTCCCTTTACCTCAGGGTCCTGGAATTTGATGAAAATCTCAGGGTGATTCCATTTTTTGGGAAAGGATGGGAGGTATGCTCTATGTCTTAAAACAGCTACCCCATTATGAACCCCAGGCTTTCAGTGTCTCCTGGGCATGATGACCACTTGCAGCATGGTTCCCCAGGCTCATAGTGTTTGCCAGGGCTCTCATCTGTCCTCCCATGGGTCCCCGCTCACTCTTCCTACTCTCTCTCAGGGCTTCCAGACATGCTCCTGATCTGTTCTCAAGCTCCAGGAACCCAGTCACCAGTAGCAGTAGCCACAACAGCTCCTTGAACCCTCTCTCCCTAGGCTCCTGGTTTCTCATAGTCTCATTGAAGATGGAGCACTGGCAGCAGGTCTGAATTTCTGTCCTTTTCCTCTGACTATGGGGGGGGGGGGGGGTGGTATAGCAAGCGTGTGGTTGTTTGCTGGGATTCCAGGCAGTCCAAAGAACCAACCACTAGTGCATATAGTGGTGGGCAGCGGTGAGGTTGGCAACCCTGACAGGGCTCCAGGATTCCAAGCTGGATTGGCGGGAGACCAGCACTTGATTGAAATCTCGGGACAGTCCCGCAGATTCCAGGTTAGGAGTTATGCCACACCTGCTGGATCTGATATGGGATTTGGGGAAGGGGGGGGGGACCTCTTAAAATCTATTCCAGACCTGAGGGGCCTGGAATGAATTTTGGGGGGAGGGTGGATAACAAACCTTTTTTAACACTATCAATGCCCCTTTGTTTACATTCACCTGTCAGGGAATCCCCATCTGACAGCTGAATGGACTGGAATGAGTCACCAGGAGCAAGCTGTTACATTTAGCAGCAGTTGTAATACCACTAGGTGGAGGTTCGGATTCGCCTAACACCTGTTTAGTTCTCCCATTTGCCATACCTCCAAATAGTCAAAAGTAGGTTTGAAACAGCATGTTAGCTCCAGGTTCAGTGCAGAGAGCAGGGATTAAAAGGCTGCGGGGTACAAGTTAAAAAAATACAAAAAATACAATAAGAAAAAACACAAAAAATATGTAGAAAAATTTACATTGTTTTCACAATTATTTGTTTATCTTCTCATTGAATCTATTTAGTCCTCTGTGCACCAGTCTTGAAGTGGCGTACTCAGCGACATGAAATACATTGATGGTGTTTTATTACCTTTGTCAATAATATCCTGCTACAAGCTTCATAGTCCACAAACGACTCCAGATCTCTAATTAGGTACTAAGCTCCTCTTAGGAGATCTATTACATTGCTTGAATAAAATAATTCAATGTTAATATACTGTTAAATTGTTTTTTAAACATTTAGTAATATACATACCATAAAAGCTGAACTGATCTATATACAATCATTTATAATGATGCTTTTTGTTCTGAATAAAACATATCTTTCCACAGTAATGTAGCGCTACCCTGTAGGGAGCTGCTTTTGGTTTTGGGCCCTTTGCTCTCAACTAGCCCTATGCGAGACCCCACCCTCTATGACACCACCAGAATACCTTGTCTGGAAACATCCGGAAGTCGCACAAGAATTATGCACACTACCCTTTAAAAAAGATAAGCAGACTGTGTTGGCAGATTAAGGGCACAAATATAACAAAGCATACTGGTACATAAAATAAGTCAGCACACATAAACACAACAGTAAAGGGTACAGAAGGGTCTAGAATCAAAAGCAGCTTACCTTGTGATATAAGGAGTGTAAACGGTAGCTCTCCATTAGATGTTACACTTCAAGTGACCAAATGAGAATTACAAAGCAGTGGAGCAGGCTAAGTCACTTGAGAGCTCTTAAACAAAAGGGCTAGGCTTAGGCCTTCAAATATAAACTCTGTAATAGAAACAAAGTTCTGCGCTCAGGAATAGAGTGACTCAACCATGTCTTTTATGATGAACATCTGCCGGTTATGTTGGGGCCCTTTAAATCCCTTGGGTAATGCGGATGAATTAAAGGGTGCCATTCACCAGCAGTATATTATAGGAGTTGAACTCAATGGAAATGAAACTCCTTTGTTGCAGCAGATGCAAAGAGTGAAGCAAGCCCAAATGTAGCAGCTGGTGTACAAGAGACCAGAACATTATGCAGCAATGGGAGTCAGGTAGAAAGCAGAACAAAGTCAGTTTGTAGTGCAATGTACAGGGGCCATTAGTTTGTAGGGTAGTGAACAGAGGTTTATCAGGGCAGTGGATAGGGGTCAGCAGGGCAGAGGACAGGGGTCAGCAGGGCAATGGACAGGGTCAACAGGGCAGTATACAGGGGGTTAGCAGGGTATCAGAGGTTAGTAAAGCAATTACAGTATAGCGGTCAGCAGAGAAGAGGACAGGGTCAGTGCTGGCAGGGCACTTAGCAGACTCCTTCCCAGCACAAATACCACCTCCACCCCCTACTAATACAAATATCCTCCCCATTCCCCCTCCCAGCACAAATCCCCCCCATTGTGTTTCCAGTACAATTACCAACCCCCTTCCCCTGAATCTTACAGACTTCCCCCCACATTTCAGTCGTGCCCCTCTGGCAGTAAACTCTGGACAGGAAAAGTGGCAGCAGCTCAGGCTGAGCTCATAATAGCTCATCATACAGTAGATAACACTGGATCGCTCTAACATCAGACAGTGCACTGTATGATTACCTATCCGCATTTCCTGCTGCAGTTCTTGGAGGAGATGGGGGCTGGTAATCATACAGTGCATAGTCCAATGTTAGAGTGATCCAGTGTTATTTGCTGTATGATAAAAGATCGCTGTTATGACAGGAGAGAGAGAACACAGCTCAGCTTGAACCGCTGCCACTTCTCCTGTCCAGGGTTTACTGCTTACAGCCGGTCTTCCTGTCAGCAGACGTGGGCACAATGTCCTGAGGAGGGCCAGCCAGGGGGGCATGACTGAAATGTGGGGGGAGAGTAAATTAAACTCCTGAGATATTGATATAGTCTGTTAAGTAGCAGAGGGGCCTGTTATTCAGTTTCAGCAGTGTTGGTGTTAATTAAATTAACAACAGGTGCACTAGATGGGCAACAATGAGACGACGCCCAAAACAGGAATGGCTTTACAGGTGGAGGCAACTGACATTTTTTCCCCTACTCATCTTTCCTGACTGTTTTTCACTAGTTTTGCATTTGGCTAGGGTCATTGTCACTGCTGATAGCATGAGGCGATACCTGGACCCTACAGAGGTTGCACAGGCAGTCCAACTCTGTGTCTCCCAGCACAGTCTCAAGTGCATGGAGGATATTCCAGGAGACAGGCAGTTATTCTAGGAGAGCTGGATAGGGCTGTAGAAGGTTCTTAACCCATCAGCAGGACCGGTATCTGCTCCTTTGTGCAAGGAGGAACAGGATGAGCACTGCCAGAGCCCTACAAAATTACCTCTGGCAGGCCACTGGTGTAAATGTCTCTGACCAAACAATCAGAAACAGACTTCGTGAGGGTGGCCTGAGGGCCCGATGTCCTCTAGTGGGCCTTGTGCTCACTTCCCGGCACAAAAGAACTCGATTGGCATTTGCCATTGAACACCAGAATTGGCAGGTCCGCCACTGGCGCCCTGTGCTTTTCACAGATGAGATCAAGTTCACCTTGAGCACATGTGACAGACATGAAAGGGTCTGGAGAAGCCGTGGAGAATGTTATGCTGCCTGTAACATTATTCAGCATGACCGTTTTGGTGGTGGGTCATTGATGAGAGGCATATCCATGGAGGGACACATAGACCTCTACAGGCTAGAGAATGGCACCCTGACATTAGGTAGATTAAAACCTTGGACCCATTCTCAGACCCTACGCTGGTGCAGTGGGTCCTGGGTTCCTCCTGGTGCATGACAATGCCCGACCTCATGTGGCGAGAGTATGCAGTCAGTTCCTGGAGGGTGAAGGAATTGATACCATTGAATGGCCCCAACGTTTGCCTGACCTAAATCCAATAGAACACCTCTGGGATATCATGCTTCAGTCCATTTGTCACCACCAGGTTGCACCTCAGACTGTCCAGGAGCTCAGTGATGCCATGGTCCAGATCTGGGAAAAAATACCGCAAGGCACCATCCATCATCTCATTAGGAGCATGCCCCGGTGTTGTCAGGCCTGCATACAAGCACGTGGGGGCCATACAAACTACTGAGCACCATTTTGAGTTGCTGCAATGAAATTTCAGCAAAATGGACTAGCCTGCTGCATCATTTTTTCACTTTGATTTTCAGGGTGTCTTTGAATTAAGTCCTCTGTAGGTTGATCATTTTCATTTCCATCAAATAAGGAGGCATGATATTTTTCCCCATCATATATATATATATTATACAGTAATTGAATGTTGATACACATTTTATATATTCGAGCAAAGTACATTTGATAACTAGGTTTAATAATATTTAGGTTAAAAGTTAAAAGTTATTGTTGAATTAATGAGTAACTAGTTGATTAAACAGTTGAACTAAATCTTATCTGCATGATCTTTATTCAAAAGTTATTTACCTGACTATCCTGTTTGCTGCATAAGGCAAAAGTCATTAGTGCAAAATTTCAGATACACCCTCTGCATGTTTCTATGCACCCTTACATATTTTTGGCAATATCTTGAGTTAAAACAAGTATCCTTGGTTCACATATATTCTCTTAGATTGTAAGCTCCAAGGAACAGGGTCCTCCTAACCCTCTTGTATTGCACTGTATCGTAGCTGTATTGTCTCCCTTTATATTGTAAAGCACTGAGCACACTGTTGGTGCTATATAAATCATGTATAATAATAATAATAAAGTGCAATACATGTTCAAGCTGCCCAACTGTGTCAAAATAATCCATACTCTACTGTACAAATTAAATGACAACAAAATACTTGCTTGCTTATAACATATTTTAAAGGACATGTAACACCCTGCTGTAATACTGTTGCAGGATATTAAATGGACACAAGATGGCAGTGTGCTGTAGCCCAGTTATACTGACTTTTTTGAAACACTCTGTGGGATTCGTGGGCTGTTTACAGGACTTCACTACCTAATATGGAGTTAAGAAACTACATTTTCCAGAGGAGCTGGAGGATGGGTGAGGGCAGATAAATACAGAAGCCTGGGGAACTTGAGAACAGGAAGTCGACAGAGAGAGCTGCAGAGCAGGTGTAAGGAGAAGACTGTACAAGATGTCAGAGGTTCAAGCTGGGCCAGACCACAAAGAGTGCAGGAGAGAGGAGGAAGTGCTGACACCGCTGACAAGTCTGGCGGACAGCCCTGTGAGCGGACCGGAGTGCTGCTGTCCAAAGTGATCTCTGAAGGAGGAGGAAACGGGGGGCCTCATCTACAGAGAGGCTTTCTGCCACTGACCAAGGCCACAGATCAGGTGAGAGAATTCCATACTTAAGCCATCTAAGTTGCACATGACATTTCCAAATCCAGTTACTTTCTACTCAGCCTGACTACTTTTGTTCTTTTAAGTTACATGTGTTAAGGCCCAAGTTGTTTGGCCTACTACTTTTTACAGTTCCAGCATATCCAATCATAAAGGTGCCCTCTGCAAACCCAGCTGTATTATTGCTCCCATTATAGTCTGCCCATTCGCCAAGGTGCTACTCCAGTGCTGCAGTTTGCTACTGTGGTTCAAGGAAGAACCAATTTCTACAGAGGTGTGTTTTGCCCATTTTTATTCTTAGCCAAATCCTACACCCCACCCTGTGTTTGCCAAAGGGGTACCATTCAAATTCAATATCACTTTAAGGGGCAGCTCCCTTCATTTGTATTCACCCTTTGCCTCAAGGAAGATTTGAATTCTTATGTACACCAACTAGGGCCCCACTGAGCGTGCAGAAGATCAGACACTGCAGTTAAAGGGACATTGGCCTATTTAATTAAAGAGCTCTTCTTTTCCTTAGAATTAGACTCAGCCTCCAGCCACTGAGAGTCCAAAGTGAGTTAGGCTCTCTGCTTGGTAGTTTTTTTTTTTACTCACTAGGGAAGAAACATCTTAAAACTGGGGCTATTGTTTAAATTCTGAATTTCAGGACATGTTGTGACCCTTACTTGAAGTTACTAGAGTGAAAGCTGTTATCTTATGCACATATTTTCCAGTTGCTTTACTGTGCTTACATTTGACCTCAATACAACCAAAATATAAGTTCACTCTTAACTGTGTGTGAGTCTATTTATGATTCTTCTGGTCAGAGGTTTAAGGTGGTGTCACCAGGAGTTAGGCTTCCAGAACGGGGTCAAAAAATCAGGAGACCTGACAATTAGTCCCGAGGGAGTAGTGCTACAGACATATAGGGGTGGATTTATTAAAGGTAATTATGTTGTTCACTGCAAAGGAGTTTTCACTTTTCAATAAAAGCCTTACTCTTTAGGAGGTGGATGAGCCTTTAATAATTTATTCGTGTTTTTTTTTACCAAATAGTCACTTAATCAGTCACTGGCATTCAAATTCTCCCAGTGCATACAAATCCAGACTGGTGTGGAACCAAATGTATCCATATTCAGTTCAGTGAACATTTTGCAGTTTGAGTCCAAAATTCCAACCCCATTGAAATCATAGAGAGCTGAATGTTCATCATCATAAATAGACATTTTCTAAGCTAAACGTCAAGGGATTGAGAAAGAAAGGGCATGGGGCAGGGCACTGACCTGGGGGACATTATCCCAAAAAAGAAAGATTTTTATAATTGATTGTTCAACAGGGAGAAGTTATTGTAAAGTAGCTCAAAGGGCAATATAAAAAATATGCTTGGTGACTTATTAAAGCTATACATTTAATTACTCAACATTATGACTCACAGGGACAGAATCAGCAATTCCATTTCCTAGCGTCACATAAATTGCATGTTCAATCATTCACTTTACCTTTATATAATTCTTTGGCTTATGCTGGCTACACACTGATTGAAATGTGGCTGGTTTAGCAGGGACCAACCAAATTCTGCTACTTGTATGGCTGTTCCTGCTTGACAGAAATCAATAATTTGATCGACTTATGTCAAAGGGACAAGCTGGAAAAAAATTTGTCTATCAGCATCTTCTGACAGTGGCAGGTCCCGCTGTCAGAATGTAATGTCCTGGTGGGGGGGATTCCTCCATTCACCTCATTTGTGCAGATGTCGGGGCTGGGCTCCTGCTACTTAATGAGCAGCTCTTTTCTTTCAGTGTTCAGAAGCTGCTCGTTTGTCAGTTAATTACCAGCCACTCGTTGTCTCCACAGTGACTCACCTGGATACCATTACCTGCCTCATTAGTCCAGCCTACAGCCAGCACTTTTTGCTATTTTAGTAGCTTAGCTCATTTCCTCTTTTCCCACATGTGGTCTATGTTCCAGTGTACAACTCGGTCTGGCTGACTTCTCTTTTGGTTCCTGTTCCTGAATTTTGGCTCCAGACTATGCTGACTTCTGGATTTCTGACCCTGGCTCACCAATTACCTGCACTGGCATCCAAACCCTGGCTTCTGTTTTGACCACGTTCCTGATGTATGTTATATTTGCTATTTCATTAAAGGTGTGATTTTAATTGCACTTTCTGTCTCCACCTGGTTTATGGTTCCTGACAGCAGAATGAAAAAACCTAACAGTATATGCCTTAACATGCAGTAGCAGAGCCCCAAAATAATTTTGTAATAGGTAGTTTTTTCAATAATTGATTTTTTCTGTGTAGCAGTAATAAGCCTTAAAGTGGTTCTAAAGGCTTAAGGTTTTTTAACCATAATGCATGCTATGCATTAGGGTAAAAAACCTTCTGGGTGCAGCTTACCCCCAACATCAGTTATACATACTTGCCTGAGCCCCATCTCGATCCAGCAATGTGCATGAGAGCAGCAGCTGTCCGGGGTCTGTCTCCTTATTGGCTCACACAGCAGCGAGAGCTATTGGCTCCTGATGCTGTCAATTACAATGAAGAGAGAGCAGGGGGTGGTTAGCAAGAGGTGGGAGGGGCCTGACCCAAAAAGAAGAGGATCAGGGATGCTCTGTGCATAACCATTGCACATGGCAGGTAAGTTTAACTTGTTTGTTATTTTCTTTTAAACCTTTCCTTTAGAATCACTTTTATTAAGCCTTGGGAGCATAGAGGCAATACAGCAAAAAAAAAAAAATTGAATAGTATATACTGAAAAAAATCTAAAGCTCTCCACTTCATATATATTACCAAATGGGCACTAAGCATTTAGAAAAACACACAACACTGTGTTGTGTAAATAGTTGAACAAAATGTCAACAAAGTGTACATAAAAACACTTTCAAATTACAAACCTACTATGCAAAGCTGAGGCAGTTGTTATGTCAAGTAAAAAGAAAAAAACAAGAAAAACACAATGCCATGCTTCAGAGCCAAAAGCAAACATTTTCTTGAAGTTGCTGGAGAGCATGCAAATAGTTTGATTGGGGCCCAGAGCAGAAATGTAAGAGGGAGAAATAAGTCAATTCTAACCAAGTAAAAACAATGAGAGTATGATGTTCCAAACATTGTAGAAACTTGCACTTGGCTACTATGTCAGAGGAAGAGTTGAAGCATATTCTATTCAAATAAGAAAAATAAATTCAGTTTATTATGTCAGAGCCACTAGCCAGAAATACTGAAATGATTAGTAGGACAGTATGTACGCTTCATTTTCTTAAATATGACAGAGATAGATCCAACAGACCTGATCTGGGACTCCGCTCTCTCCTGGTTCCTACCTATCGCAGCGCTCCTTCAGTGTTACCTATAACGCTGCAACCTCCTCTTCACTTCCTCTCTCTGTAGGGGTCCCTCAAGGTTCTGTCCTTGGACCTCTTCTCTTCTCCATCTACACCTCCTCCTTTGGTCACTTGATAAACTCCTACGGCTTCAAATACCATCTCTATGCTGAAGACACACAAATCTGTCTACCCCTCACCCCTTCAGTCTCCACTCGCATCACCAACCTACTAAGTGACATATCGGCTTAGATGTCACTCCACTTCCTCAAACTCAATCTTTCCAAAACTGAGCTCTTAGTATTCCCCCCAGCCCGTGCCACCCCCACTGACTTCACCATAAACATTGATAACACAATCATCAGTCCCTCCCCTCATGCCAGGGTACTAGGTGTAATCCTAGACTCTCATCTGTCATTCCAGCTCCAGATCCAATCACTGACAAAATCATGTAGACTCCTCAACCTCCTCAACATCTCCAAGATACGACCGTTCCTAACCCCGGAAACCACTAAGCAACTTATTCACTCCCTTGTCATATTATGCCTCGTCTACTGTAACTCCCTCCTCATTGGCCTACCTCATCGCAGGCTATCCCCACTCCAGTCCATCATGAATGCTGCTGCCAGACTCATCCACCTTACTAACCGCTCTGTATCTGCCACCCCTCTCTGCCAATGCCTCCACTGGCTCCCAGTTGCCCAACGGATAAAATTCAAAACACTAACACTGACATATATAGCTGTCCACAACACTGCCCCAAATTACCGATCTTGTCTCTAAATATCACCCAAACCATACTCTCTGCTCCTCGCAAGACCTCCTACTCTCTAGCTCCCTTATCTCCTCCTCCCATGCTCATCTCCAGGACTTCTCAAGGGCGTCCCCCATCCTCTGGAACTTCTTACCCCAATCTATCAGACTATCGCCTATCCTACTTACTTTTAGGCAATCACTGAAAACCTATCTCTTCAGGGAAGCCTATCCCGCCCTCTGCTAATACTGGAATCCTCTACTCTTCCAACCACTCCATCCCCCACTGTTATTACCTATTGTACCATTAACCCCTCCCTCCTAGATTGTAAGCTCCAAGGAGCAGGGCCCTCAAATCCCTCTTGTATTGAACTGTATCGTTACTGTATTGTCTCCCACTATAATGTAAAGCGCTGAGCAAACCGTTGGCGCTATATAAATCCTGTATAATAATAATAATAATAATTGTTTCTCACATCATAGACCTAAACAATTGTAAAAAAAATGATGCAGACTTCTTGAAATCATTTTGCTTTTCCATTTCAGCGTTTACAGATAACATCAAGCCATGCAGTGGAATTACAGGATGTCCCCAATTTACAAGCTGTCCTCTAAGATATGGTGCCATCCTGCTCCACTACACCCAGCTGAGATGGTACCCCTGGTCTCACATGTCCCAGTCCCTGACCCCGAGGCTGCAAAATGGCTACTTTAGCAGCAAGGATTGCTGTCTGCTGCACTGAACCCATTAGAACTCTTTTTTTCCTGGTTAAGTTATATATAATATCAGTCAAAGATGTGGGATAAACAATCTCCAGAATCCAACAACTCAAATTAATGTTTGTGCCTCCTCTTTTGTAGTTTCTGTGGCAGGTCCCTGGACTTTTCTTTGTTTATAGTCCATCCTTTGTTCTCCATGCGCTGTATTGGAAGGTGCAGCACTTTAGTTGCATCTTCTTTTGTTCCAGAGATCATGATGTTATTGATATAGTGAAACATAGTGACTTTTGAATTCTGGGTAATTAAATCTCAGGCAAACAGTCCATGGAAAATCATTGGGGAATGAAGGTACCCTTGAGGAAGCATGGTGAAGTATACTGGCAGCCACCCCACAAAAGGCAAACTAGTCCTGACACTCTGGGCCTAATAAAATTGAAAAGAAAGCATTAGAAAGGTAAAGTTACCATTTTCTCGTGGATGGAGATCATATCAGGTACAGCTGACTTCAGTGGAGATGCCATTTTATTTATCCCTCTATGATTCACAATCATCAAATATTGCAATTTGGGGGTTGATTTACTAAAGGCAAATAGCAAGTGCAGTTGCCCAAGAGCATGTTAAATGAGATGAAGATTCCCTTTGCAAAGAATACCCATCATATGCAAGGAAAATAAAAAAAAGCAGCATTTTTGCTTGTACATGACTGGATGATAGAAATTAGCAGAATTTACCTTCATTAACTAAGCTCTGGAGCAACTGCACTTGCAAAGTGTACAGACTATTTTCCTTTAGGAACTCAACTTTGTGTCAAAATATTATGATAACCTTTATATTACTCATTAATCAAAGTGGAGTTGTGACACAGAGTTTTTTTTTTTGCTTTGGAAACATATGGACTTTGATTAACCACTTTAGCTCCAGAAGGTTTTACCCCCTTCACGACCAGGCCATTTTTTTAAATATCCCAAATGAGAGGGGGAAGAAATTGAATAAAAGAAGGAGAAGATGTAGGGCTGGGAAGAAATTACAAAAGAAGGTTCAGTTGGGTGAGGGAATTTTTAACTTACTGCAAGTGGAGTATCCTTTGATAAGAATGAATTAAAGGTTTTGGATAAAGGTTTGAAGTTTGCTCCCACAAGGAATCTTAATAAATTTGAGACATACTACATATTAATATACAGAAGTATGTACGGACATAAACATTAAAAAAATATTATTTATCAAACCCAGTAGTGAAATCTATGGAGAAAGAAAGTGAAATACACTGCTCAAAAAAATTAAAACAACACTTTGAAAACACATTAGATCTAAATGAGGCAAAATCTCATGCTGGTGATATATACTGATATGGACAGGGTATTGTGTTAGGAACATAAGGATGCCCATCATTTGATGGAAATTAAAATTATCAACCTACAGAGGACTGAATTCAAAGACACCCTGAAAATCAAAGTGAAAAAATGATGCAGCAGGTTAGTCCATTTTGCTGAAATTTAATTGCAGTAACTCAAAATGTTACTCAGTAGTTTGTATGGCCCACATGTGCTTGTATACATGCCTGGCAATGTCGGGCATGTTCCCAATGAGAGGATGGATGGTGCCCTGAGGTATTTCCTCCCAGATCTGGACCAGGGCATCACTGAGCTCCTGGACAGTCTGAGGTGCAACCTGACTGCATCGGATGGACCGAAACATGATATCCCAGAGGTGTTCTATTGGATTTAGGTCAGGCGAGCGTGGGGGCCATTCAATGGTATCAATTCCTTCATCCTTACGGAACTGCATGCATAATCTCACCACATAAGGTCAGGCATTGTCATGCGCTAGGAGGAACCCAAGACCCACTGCACCAGCGTAGGGTCTGACAAAGGGGTCCATGGATTTCATCTCGATACTTAATGGCAGTCAGAGTGCCATTGTATAGCCTGTAGAGATGTGTGAGTCCCTCCATGGATATGCCTCCTTATCCTGTTCCTCCTTGCACAAAGGAGCAGATACTGTTCCTGCTGATGAGTTAAGGACCTTCTGTGGCCCAGTTCAGCTCTCCTAGAGTAACTGCCTGTCTCTTGGACTCTTCTCTATGCTCTTGAGACTGTGCTGGGAGACACAGCAAACCTTCTGGCAATGGAACGTATTGATGTGCCACCCAGGAGGAGTTGGACTGCCTGTGCAACCTCCTTTGGGGTCCAGGTATCGCCATATGTTACCAGCAGTGACACTGACCCTAGCCAAATGCAAAACTAGTAACAAACAGTCAAAAAAATGAGTAGGCAAAAAAATGTCAGTGACCTCCACGTTGTAAAACCATTACTGTTTTAGGGGGTTTGTCTCATTGTTGCCCATCTAGTACACCTGTTGTTAATTTTATTAACACCAAAGCATCTGAAACTGATTAACAACCCCCTCTGCTACTCAACTGACCAAATCAATATCCTAGGAGCTTAATTTACTTGATGCTATACTCTGATTAAAAAGTGTTTGTTTAATTTTTTTGATTAGTGTACATAGTACACTGAAAAATAAATTATTGATTAACCCCCAAAATAAAGATAAGAAATATGTAAAAGCACTCAAAAACATGGTACTGGATGATACAGAAAAGTTGAAGATGAAGTAAATAACTGGGGAAAGGGAAGACATAATAATCAAACCAGCAGACAAGGAAGGAGGTATTGTGGTCATGAATAAAGAAAATTATAAAGAGGAAACAGACCATTGCTGCGTGACAAAGATACGTATAAGGTATTGGATACCGATCCAACATTGATATGCATGAATGAATTGCAAAAATTTGTTAAAAAAGGTTTGAGGAAGGACATTTTTAAATTAAAAAGAAGCAAAATATCTGGTTCTGCTGTCTTGTAGGGTTCCAGTTTGTACTACTTACCCAAAATACAGTGCCTTGAAAAAGTGTTCATACCCCTTGAAATTTTCTTCATTTTGTCATGTTACAAAATCGTAAATGTATTTTTTTGGGATGTTACGTTATAGACCAGTAATGGGCAAACTACGGCCCACGGGCCGTATACGGCCCGGCGGACCTTTTAATCCGGCCCGCGGATGTGGCTGTCAGGATGTGTGTAGGCGGGGCAGCGTGACGAATGTGAGGGGAGGGGAGCTAGGCTCCTCTCGCAGTCTGCCCTGAAGACCGGAACGGCGCGGGAACACAGCGAGAGGAACGCGCGGAGCAAAGGTAAGTGAATTGACACGGGGGACTTGGCTTACTACTTGGGGGGGAATAGTACTGTGGGGGATGAAATACTATATGAGGGATGAATTAATATGGGGGATGAATTAATATGGGGAATGAATTACTATAGGGGGGATGAATTACTATATGGGGGATGAATTACTATATGGGGGATGAATTACTATGGGGGATGAATTACTATATGGGGGATGAATTACTATATGGGGGATGAATTACTATGGGGGATGAATTACTATGGGGGATGAATTACTATATGGGGGATGAATTACTATGGGGGATGAATTACTATATGGGGGATGAATTACTATGGGGGATGAATTACTATATGGGGGATGAATTACTATGGGGGATGAATTACTACATGGGGGATGAATTACTATATGGGGGATGAATTACTATGGGGGATAATTACTATGGGGGATGAATTACTATATGGGGGATTAATTACTATGCTTACTATGGATGACACATACACATCATTCATCTACTCTTGGTCCGGCCCCCGGGTCCAATATATGAACCCATTGCGGCCCTCAAGTCAAAAAGTTTGCCCACCCCTGTTATAGACCAACACAAAGTGGCACATAATTGTGAAGTGGAAGGAAAATGATAAATGGTTTTCACAATTTTTTACAACTAAATATCTGAAAACTGTGGCATGCATGTGTATTCAGCCGCCCTGAGTCAATAATTTGTAGAACCACCTTTTGCTGAAATTAAAGCTGAAAGTCTTTTTTGGGGATGTCTCTACCAGCTTTGCACAGCTAGAGAGTGAAATTTTGTCAGATTTTATGGATTTAGGTCTGTACTTTAACAGTAACAGCACTCAAATCTTTCTTGCTGCACTCAAAATATGGACTCCAGCACTTGCTGAGGTGCCACCCTTTGATAGATCGGGGAATCTTGATACTAGCAGAAAAGAAAAAAACAGGGCACACTCTCCTTGTGCATTACTGTGATAGTATTAAATTTATTAAAAAAATACAAATACATACTCACAAGCCAAAAAGGTCATAAAAACATAAAACATTTTTATCTATACATACATACAGGGACAAGTATAAGAAGCCAGGGTGGCCACAATCATAACTCAAAAACTATGCATAGTTACCAGTGGTGTCAGGACAACATATACATTAGAGAAGGTAGGATACCCTCAGGACCAAAAAGAAGAGTCGAGATGCCCTAAAGATGAGGGGACTACTCAATTTGCAGCCATATCTGAGGCTGTACAAGGCTCGGCCAGCCATTTGGACCACACTCTACCATATTTTTAGGACTGCCTCTGTTTATGTAGGTATCCTTATATAGCGGTAAGCTATTACTGACTAACCATTTCCAAAATGTGAGAGAAGGGGGGCAGGCTTTTTTCAATTTAATGCTATGACCTTCCTTGCGTAAAATAAAAGTAGGCTAACTAAAGTGTGTTCAGCTATTGTGGGAAGAATGTTGCCAGCCAAGCCTAATTGATAGTGACAGATTGATAGGGAGGGCTGTAGGGGAACTGAGGTTAATTTATTGTGCAGGGACGTAACCTCTGTCCAGAAATTGACTATCGCTGGGCAGTGCCAGAACACACGAGTAAAATCTCCAGGAACGCCTCCACAGCGCCAACACTTCGGAGAGTGTGAGGAATCCATCTTATGTAGTTAGGCCAAAAATTTTAATTTGGTCTCATCTGACCAGAGCACCTTCTTCCACATGTTTGTTGTGTCACCCACATGGCTTCTCACAAATTGCAAACAGGACTTTTTATAGCTTTCCTTCAACAATGGCTTTCTTCTTGCCACTCTTCCTTAAAGGCCAGATTTGTGGCGTGCATGACCAATAGTTATCCTGTGGACAGATTCTCCCCCCTGAGCTGTGGATCTCTGCAGCTCCTCCAGAGTTACCATGGGCCTCTTTGTTGCTTCTCTGATTAATGCTCTCCTTGCCCGGCCTGTCAGTTTAGGTGCACAGCCATGTTTTGGTAGGTTTGAAGTTGTGCCATACTCTTTCCATTTTCGGATGATGGATTGAACAGTGCTCCCTGAGATGTTCAAAGCTTGGGATATTTTTTTTATAACCTAGCCCTGCTGTTAACTTCTCCACAGCTTTATCCCTGGCCTGTCTGGTGTGTTTTTTGGCCTTCATGATGCTGTTAGTTCATTAATGTTCTCTAACAAACCTCTGAGGGCTTCACAGAGCAGCTGTACTTATACTGAGACTAAATTACACACAGGTGGACTCTATTTACTAATTAGGTGACTTCTGAAGGCAGTTGGTTCTACTAAATTTTAGTTAGGGGTTTAAGAGTAAAGGGGGCTGTATATAAATACACACAACACTTTTCAGATATTTATTTGTAAACTATTTTGAAAACCATTTATCATTTTCCTTCCACTTCACAATTATGTGCCACTTTGTGTTGGTCTATCACATAAAATTCCAATAAATACATTTACATTTTTGGTTGTAACATGACAAAATGTGGAAAATTTCAAGGGGTATGAATACTTTTTCAAGGCACTGTACATAAGGATGAAGATAATTCACTGGGTAGGCCCATTGTGAATGGGATAGACTCGATCTCTGCAGGACTGGGCCAAAATATAGCCCTTTTTCTTCAATAAATCCTGTTGTTTAATTGATGGAGGCCTACGTTTGGGATACAAAGCATCTCTTACAGTTATTGTCTGATAGTGCAGCTGATGTAAATTCCTTGTACATCATTTTCGAACATGATGGATAGGAGCAGTGAAATGGGTCTTAGATAAATATACACCACTTGGAAGGAAGAATAGGAAATATACACTGGAATATCCCATATTTGCACTGAAACATCACCTTTGATACAGGACCCTTTTTTGTAGCAATTACGGTACATGGCATTGCAATGGGAGCAAGGTTTACAAGACAGACCGGAACAATTAAAATATTACAAGAGATTCATTGACAATGTTTTGATTATATGGGAGGGGGTGATTAAAAATGAGCTTACAAATGTTTATGCGTAAGATGTATAATATTGAAAAAGAAAACTTTTGTTATGTAAAAAATGACCGAAAAAGGATAGAAAGGTAGCAGAAGTCGGCAGCTCACTCGTTGACACTCTGGGGTTGATCTACTAAAACTGGAGTGCAAAATCTGAGGCAGCTCTGCAAATAAACTAATCAGTTTCCAGTCTTTTTGTCAAAGCTTTGTCAAAGCTTAATTGAACAAGCCAAAGTTAGAAGCTGATTGGCTACCATGCACAGCTGCACCAGATGTTGAACTCTCAAGTTTTAGGAAGTCAACCCCAGTGTCAAAACATGTCACCTCTTTCAGGCAGAATGTTTGAATGTCATGTCAAAGAATACAAAGCATTCTCTGATTGGATGAGATAGAGAGAAGGGGCAGTGACATCATAATTGGAGAACACCTTGTATTCATTGAAAAGAAAAAAACAAAAACACAAGACATTCTTTAACCTCCTTAGCGGTATTCCCGAGTGTAGCTCGGGGTAAAATGTCAGTACCAAAAGCGGTAACCCCGAGCTACACTCGGGCTTACCATGCGGCGTTGCTCAGGGAGTCCCTGCAGCACTTACCTTGTCCTTCGCTCCCACGATGTGTCCCCTGCAGCGTCCCCGGCCATCTCCTCCGGCCGATTCCGGCATCCGGCTTCCATGTTCCGGTCCCTGTGACGTCGGGACGTACGGGCGTCAACTTTAAAATTTTTTTTAAAAATTTCATTTTTTTTTAAATGACTATTACATAGTAAAACATTGCTGTTTGTCCCTACTTCTTTGTCCTGTGCCCTGCCTGCATTTTGACTGTTCTTTCTGCCTGGAAACTTAGAAAAGTCCATGGCGTCCAAAAAGCGTAACTTTACGTCAAAAGCGGTTTTAGACCAGCTAGAGAACAGCGATAGTAAATCAGAACCACTTGCAGAATTGAGTGATAATGATTTGTGGGGAAATTCGTTATCAGACACTGAAAACGATTTTGCGACTTTGCTCGGCGATGTGCGAATTTGCCTCTGTATTTCACATTTCAGTGTTTTTGGTTTGATTATATTATTGAATTAAATTTATTACTATTATATTATTATTTTTTATGATTATTTATTAAATTATAATTTATGATTTCGTGTTTCAAATTTTATCCTACCCGGGATGTTTACTAGACTCTTGTTCGTACAGATTTCAGTGAGTTATTTCTAAAAATTACAGCCTACAATAAAAAACGACATATTTCCATGCAAAAAAATGGTACCGCTTTCAGCACAAAAAATCGGAAATAATCAGACCGCCGAGGAGGTTAAATGGTGGCAGTGCTGAATGACCAACCCCTTGTGGTCAGAGTGCAATGAGGCATAGGACCTAAGCAAGACCCAGTAGGTTGCTGCACTGACTACTGCAGTGATTTCCACCTTCCCAAGAGGCCCATAAGGAGTAATGCATACTTACAGTACTTATTGTGCCAAGCTGGATCAATGTATTTATCCAATATAGATATCTTATGCAGTTCAGCTTTAATTAAATTGTCCATTTAATATTTTGAAAATTTGGGATTATACAGTGGTGTGGGGTTACTAGGAACACAAGAAGCTTGTTTTTAAATGTTTTATCAGGCAACACTATTACTGCCAATACTGTAGTTTACTTGGCTTACTGAACATTAACAAGGAACCAGCTGCCAAGTTTGCTTTATTTAACAGATGTACTTAGTAAGGGCGGGGGATATAATAAAAGCCCTTGCCTCTTTTCCACAAACACTCATTCAAGAAGAAGCCGTTTTTGGGATAACTCAGGCAAGTTATTATTTCGTCCACCTCTATTGCTTAGCATTTCCAATGAAACACACTAACACATTTCTGCAATAGTTGCATATTATATTTGAGGTTGGAAACATCTGGATTAAAATCCTGGATAAACAATCTTTAGCAGCAGATGGGGTATTTTTCATTTTCAGCTTATTCTCATTAAAATTGTATTTTCTTGTTAGCTAACTGCTTGTTGTATCTTCTATGAATACAGGATAAAAGTCCTTATTCATCCATTTGTCACCAATAAACCGTACCTATATATTGCATGTGAATGTCACTTATCAGGCAAACTAACCTATGGATCATTCACAACTATTTTAAAGCAGAACGTCACCCAAAAGGGGAAGTTTTACTCTTCCACTTCCAATCGGATTGCTGCAGTGATCTGAGCAGAAGTACCCCCCACTCCTTCCCCCGCAGCCTTCTG
Source organism: Staurois parvus (assembly GCF_062004578.1). Classification (NCBI taxonomy): domain Eukaryota; kingdom Metazoa; phylum Chordata; class Amphibia; order Anura; family Ranidae; genus Staurois; species Staurois parvus. The sequence goes on from NW_028317902.1 coordinate 8,012,016, forward strand.
GGTCCTGTGATGTGTCCCAGAAAGCTGTGAGACCATTCAGATAGCACAATGAGCAAACCGCATGCAAAAGTGAGCAGCCATCTGCCCACAGTTAGTATGCGAGTGTTGGGGACCAGAGCCTGGTGAAGAAACCGGCAGGGTGAGGACAGCGCTCCCTGATGTATAGGTTAAAAAAAATTATTTTAGAGTCCAAAAATGTTCTGATAGTCCTGTTAAAAGCTGTTGAGGCACAAAGTACTGCTGAGAAATCTTGTTCCTAGAATATTAGTTAATAGAAAGCCAGCATGTAATTTAACTGATCTGTGCCTGCACAAAACTGCAATATCAGTTTCACTTGAAATTGCCTTTTAAAAGCACAACCACTCTCCACAATGGTACACTTTTAGACATGGTTACATAGTTAGTCTGGATGAAAAAAGTCCCATCTAGTTCAACCTTAAAAAAAAAAGTTATAAATAAGTTATAATCCTATACCTACAGTTGATCCAGAGGAGGGCAAAAAAAAATCAGGCAAAGCACGATCCAGTTTGCTCCTGCAGGGGAAAAACTTCTTTCCTGATCCCCCGTGAGGCAATCGGATAGTCCCTGGTTTAACTTTACCTATAAATGTTAGTAACCAGTTATATTGTGTGCAGCTAGGAAAGAATCCAGGCCTTTTTTTCAGCAATCCATTGAGCTGGTCAGAATCAACTCCTGAGGGAGTCTATTCCACATTTTCACAGCTCTTACATCTGTTACATGCTGTAGTTTAGCAGTTACTGTACAAGGGTTCTGTTTGTAGGGTTGCAATGACTGACCGGTGGTCCAACGTATTTGACTTATAATGGGTAATTTACTCACATACATGTGCTCTAAGGCTACATTTACACTGACAATTTATACTGTTGTGAATTGTAACGGCAGGAATCAGAGATTTCTACTGCGGTATGAGTGGTTAGGTTCACAATAATGACAGGTCAATGGCAGCTGCACCTACTCACTGCTGTTTGTGCCGCCTGCGATTACCTGTGGTGATCGCTGCTGGACGTGCACAAAGTACATCCAGCAGCTATCACCAGTGGTAATTGTTGACTGTACAGAGAGCCGGGAATAACTGAGGCTACTAGCCATCTGTCATTATGGTGAACGAAGCCAGCGGCTACACCTAGCCACTCATAGCCACAGCAGGAATCTCTGATTCCTTCTGCTACATTTTGCACTGGCCTAAATTGCCTAAAAACACTGTGCTTAACATTTTCTATACCTCCTCATTCTAAATGCTGTGCTGTATGTTCCTTATTCCACACTGCCTCACTCTGTACTCTTCACTGTACATTTGACAAAAGAAAACGTCAAGGCCTCCCAACCACTACCCAGATGTGGAGTCACTGGTATGCACTTGCAAAGTGCACAGTCTATTTTCCTTTAATAAATCAACCTCTATGTCTTATTCTGTACACTGGACTATACATTACCAATTCCACACCAACCTATTTTGTACATTGCTGTGTACATTTCATTTTCTACACTGTCTTATTCTATACACTGTGTTGAACATAACCTATTCTACACCACTTCACTCTGTACACTGCCTGTAATACCGCATTCCATTGTGTAAACTGTACTGTACATCCCATTGTCTGCACTAACTCATTCTGTACACTGTTCTGTACATTCCCTACTCCACACTGCTTCATTCTATACTAAGTAAGAAGTCTGAGACTCTATTTAATCACATCCCTTTAAGCTATGCCCAATTATCAGTGCAATGCATACCATGCCCACTTTTTACCATATTGCATGCATTTTCTTTTTTTCAAAGAAGGGGTTTAAAAGTTGAGCTTTTGATCTTACACACAGGGCCAATGGATTCAAAAAATGCTCCTGGCTTGGAGTAAGTGTGGAGATCAGAATGTCTGACTTTTTTCTTACCTCACTTGCAGCATGCTTGTTAATAGTCAGTGATTCTGAAAGTAATTACACTAGAGCAGCCTTTCTCAACCAGGGTGCCCAGGCACTCTGGGGTACTTTGAGGTTTCTTCAGGGGTGCCTTGGCAAAATGTCTAAACATTGCCCAAAACTTGTATACATTCCAGCAGGTGGAATAAGCTTTGACTTTTAGTTGCACAAAGCCACTGGTTTTCATTGTGCACCATTACAGCCTTCTAGCCACCGGTGTCCTGACAACCAATGACACCATCAGTTGATAAGGAGGATGTTGGTTGCTTGAACAGCATCCTAGTTTGACCCTTCTTTGCCTGTTACATTCAGTGCTGGAGTCACATTAGCTCAGTGATGGAAAAAACTGAGGGAGAAGAGAAACACTGGAATACTACTCAGTACCAGTGTGTAAAAGTGTATTTGCTTTGGAAGGATAAATCCCCTCTAATGTTGGGTGTCCTACATATGTGGATGTTGCTGCGGTATATAAAACTATTAGAATAGTTTTTCTCATTTTAGAATGGGGTGCCCTTTTAAAATTATGGACAGACTATAGGCACCCCATTTTAGAATGGGATGTCTCAGGACTGTCCATCATTTTAAAGGGTGACTCGGGACTGTCCATAATTTTAAAGGGTGTCTTGACTGAAAAAAGGTAAAAAAAAACTGCACTAGAAAGCAAGGTAGCAATGACAGGCCCCATATTTCACTAAGGTCAGTTTTCTATTAAAGCTGGAAGAATGTTGGGAAGATATTGGCATCTTTTTTCAAAGGTGAAACATTTTGAAAGCTTGATATCAACATAATAATAAAAAGATATAAAGCGAGCTGTAGTGTATATGTTTCAGGCTAAGCTACTGAAGTCACTGGAACTTGATAACATTTTCTACAACCAATCACACACATTGTCATCGTTCCATGCAATACATCATGATAGATTGAATTTATTTAGCATTTCATTTTGATGTCTCTGGATATAGCTAGTATGAATTAAACGTGTGATTTCAAAACTCTGAAATAAGTTGTGTAACTTTGGACTAGAAATGGGATGTAGTTTATTTGGGTTTAGGAATGTCATCAACGGTTCTGAATCAGTTTTCAGGCAAAGTGAAAAACCATCTGGGTAATTTATGTTCAATAAAGGCAATGTGCAATATCCTGTGAGATTAGACAGACTATTGAATGCACACCAATAATTCCTGCTATCACTACTATATCATAAATAGTAATAAATCAATAATACAGCGCCAACAATGCTTAAATGTGAAAGAAATTTAGATATAGTGAAAAAGTCCCAAACAAGTCCTCAGTGTTATCTACTGAGGATAAATCAGAGCAATAGAGTCCCCAAACAGTGCTTCAATGAAAAGAAATTCCTCTATTATTTCCAAACAATAGGTGTTCTGAAAAATCACCACCTAGTACACTCCACACTCACCAGATACATTGGACTCCTAAATCGTAAGGTTCCGGTCTGACCTTGTGACGTCACGTGCGGTGAGTGGAGCTTACGCTATGTGCAGCGCTCCGGATCCAGTTCTCTGTGCCCATTGTAGTGGGGATCGTGGAACATTGTTTTTCATTCAAAAGGCTTTTAATGACTTTATACATGTGAGTACAATATATTTGTGATTATTGCTAAATAAAGAGTATAACAGAGTTACACTATGTGTGTTACATAGTTAGTCTGGCTGAAAAAAGACAAAAATCCCTCCAGTTCGTCTTGCTTTGCATAACTTTCCTGCATGCACGAGGAGTACGGTCAAGCACTAAGGAAGCATATGGAATCTGGGGTTTATCCATCTGAGTCCTGTTCATGCCTGAGAACACACTTCACCAGTTTAAGCATTTTAGACTCTTATGCCATACGAGCTAGGAGTCCAACGTATCTGGTGAGTGTGGAGTATACTAGGTGGTAATCATGAAGCACTGTGGGTGACACCATTTGTAGAACACCTATTGTTTGGATATAACAGAGGAATTTGTTTTCATTGAAGCACTGTTTGTTGGGGACTATATTGCTCTGATTTATCCTCAGTGCATCACAGCACTGAAGCACTGTTTGTTTGGGACTTTTTCACTATATCTAAATTTCTTTCACATTTAAGCATTGTTTGTGCTGTATTATTGATTTGTTATTATTTAAGGTGTTTTTCACATTAGGAACAGCAACAAAATATTTTATTATATCTTGGCATATATGATTTGTCACGTTAGTGCACGTATTTAAAATTAAATTTTATATCATAAATATTGTCTAGCAAAAAGTGCTCCCCTTTTTGATGACAGGAATGAATACTATTAGAGGTGGATAGGGTTTAGAGGGCCCACCAGTTTTAACGTCGCTAAGAGGGGGCAATTCCCCCCCCCAGATTATTCTGTGCCACCCCCATGTGCCCTCCCCCTAAATTAGGCTGCTGGGCAGAACTACCAGGGTTGCAGTGAGCAGGCCCTGGCATTCCACCACCAGGGGGGGGGGCGACAAATGGAACAGAGCCCATCATAGGCAGTATTGGGGCCCCTCATGCATGCCCAAGCACCTGTACACCCAATGGCATCGCTAGGGGGGTGCAGGGGTTGTGGACCGCACTCGAGTGGCACCCAGGTGACACCAGCCAGAGGGGTGATACCGGGGCCATCTTTATCATGGAGCAAAAGGGTGTATGGAGGCCCCAGCATTCATCTTGTAGTATTTCTGTAGTCTCCGATCCCCTTCTGCAGTATTTATGCAGTCTCTGACCACCTCCTGTAGTGTTTCCGCAGTCTCCGATCCCCTCCTGTAGTATTTCTGCAGTCTCTAACCAGCTCCTGTAGTATGTTTGCAGTCTGTGATCCTCTCCTGTAGTGTTTCAGCAGTCTCTGACCATCTCTTGTACTATATCTGCAGTCTCTGATGAGCTCCTTTAGAATATCTGCAGTCTCTGTTCCTCTCCTGTAGTATTTCCGCAGTCTCTGACCATCTCCTGTACTATGTCTGCAGTCTCTGACCAGCTCCTGTAGTATGTCTGCAGTCTCTGATCCTCTCCTGTAGTATTTCCGCAGTCTCTGACCATCTCCTGTACTATATCTGCAGTCTCTGACCAGCTCCTGTAGCATGTCAGCAGACTCTAAGAGTTTTTTTGTCTTTCTCAGATCTGAAGCAATACCTGAGGAAGAAAGGAAAACTCTTGAAACCTTGTCTTTAGGTTAGCACAATAAAAAGGTATAATTGCATACAGCATACTGTTGTATTTCATAATCTTATTTATATACAGTATACTGTACTTATTTAGTTTTTTTTCAGTGGTATGATTTAATGGTGAAAATTATTATTTCCCCCATCCCCACCCCCACTATATATTGTTTCTAGAGTTGTCACCGCCCACCAGAGAATCTTAGGTCTTGGGGTCCACCTGTCTAACCCATCAAATGACACAACTACATTATTCATCCAACAACATTGTCTTTATTCCTAATGCCAAAGCATAACACAAGACAATTATGCTTTTCATTGTATCTACAGTGCAAATAGAATAGAAATGTTTGTTTACTGAAAATATTCATGTTATTTCAGGTATACAACATAAACTATTTGCACCTTACAATTACCTTAAAAAAAGGTCAAGAATGAAACATGCAATTGAGTTTTAATTTCCCCCTCCCACCTCCGGATGGCAGGTACATAACACAGATTTAATCCAGTCTCAGTGACCGCTCTCCGTCTGCCTATACTGTCCTCAGATCACCTTCCATTCTGCTGCTGGGAGCTAAGAAACCATTTTGGGAATCACAAGTCCCAACTTTAAGCTTGCCACTGCCATCCTAGATTGTAAGCTTGAAAGAGCAGAGCCCTCGATACCCTCATGTTTTGCATTGTATTGTTGTTCTGTCACATGTTCTGTCCCCCTTTGTAATGTACAGCGCTGAGTGAACCATTGGCGCTTTATAAATACTGTATAATAATAATAATTAGTTAAGTACTCTCTTTAACACAAAATTAAGAATGGACTCTCTTTTTTGGGGGGATTTTTAAGGCACATAAAGACAGAAAGATTTTTTTTACATAACAATATTTAGAATCAATTTTATTATACAGAAATAGTTAAAATCATTAACTATCATTTAACTATTTTTTTGTATAATAACATTGATTCTAAATATTTTTATATAAAACAAATCTTTCTGTCTTTATGTGCCTTAAAAATCCCCCCAAAAAGTTGACCCATTCTTTATTTTGTTGTTTAGGGATGATGGCACTACCTATCACCACACTAATATCTTTCAAAAAACTCTCTTTAACACATGTGGCAATACTGGGAATTTGAGCAATCAATCAGCAAGCATCAGCGCTGTCATTGTGGAAGTGTTGTGAGCCTCATGTGCAACATTACCTGAATTGCCAAATATTTTTCCCAAGTGGCATGGGAAGTAAAAGAAGGGAAGAAGAGGGGAGAAGCTGGGGAGGGAGGCAGTTACGTAAGCCTGCATTTGTAAAGCACCATTTTACTGCAAGGTAAGGTCAGTTTTCTAAGATCAGCTATTGCAGAGGTTCTCAACCTTTGTGAAAACAGGGCTCAGTAAATTCTTTCAAAAAGCTTCCATGTCCCAACAGTAAAAAACAATTGTATTCCTATAATAAATGCATGGGGGTGCAAAATATGCGTTTATGTTGTATTGCAGCTGGTTGGGGGGAGCATTTAGTGGAGGTGTAACTGAAAACACTGCAGACCACTCCTGCCATGTTCTGGTGCTTGAGAAACAGTGACCTATGACAAAATTCTGCCAATGGGTGCAAGACATGCTGTCTGTCTCAATAGAAGCAGACAGGGAGCTCAGGAGTAAGCTCACACGAGTGTCCCTATAGGAAGTGGCTTTCTATGGTGGGCACTCGCTGAGGAGGAGGAGCCAGGTGAGCTGTCAGGGGACCCGAGAAGAAGAGGATCAGGGCTGCTCTTTTGCAATACCATTGCACACAACAGGTAAGTATAATTTTTTTGTTATTTTAATGAAACAACAAAAAAAGGAGCTTTAATATCACTTTACCTTAGACCAGGGGTCTCCAAACTTTCTAAGCAAAGGGCCAGTTTACCATCCTACAGACTTTAGGGGGGCTGGACCAGAAAATGTCCAGACATCAATGGGAGTAAAATATGCCCCATCTTTGGTGTTAGTGAGAGGAATTGTGTCCTATCGATGGTGTCATTGGGAGACATTGTGCCACATCTTTGGTGTCATTGGGCCCCATTCTTGGTATCATTGGAATGAACTGTACCCCATCTTAGTTGGAATTGTGCCCCATCGTTGGTATCATTGGGAGAAATTAGTTGGTGTCAGTGGATAAAATAGTGCCCCAAGGGCCAGATAAAAGCAAGCAAAGGTCCGCGTCTGGCCTCTGGGCCGCAGTTTGGAGACCACTGCCTTAGACCACAGCTTCTAATTTCTGGTGAAAACATTCAGTCTTACCACGGGATACTGGGCAGACTAAGGCTGAGAGATGTCATTGGTACCTAGGCAAAGGGACCAAAAGCCTTTTCCAAAGTATTTTTGGCACTTTTCCTCTGAAATTTTTCTTTTTTTAAGCCAAAATAGTTTACATTTAAAATGTCTTTGCATGTGGGGATATGGGCTGGGAAAAGTGCAACCTTGAAGTTTCATGTAAGGTCTGTTTTAAGTATTTAATAACGAATCAATTTCTTTCTTTTTTGCATACAATTCATTTGTGACATACCCCTTAAAGTGTTACTAAACTCACAACAGTAAAATCGGTCTGTATATGCAGTAAAGCATGCTTGTTATAGTCACTGTGGAACCTAAAGGGTTAATCCTCTGCATTGTGTAAAAAGGATGTCTGATCCTGTCTTTTCTTATCCTACCCTTCTTTTAGTGTCCCAATCTTTTCTCCTGATAAGACATATTGTGTGGAGACACTCTGCACATGCAGTTTGGTGTGCATTGCTAGAAATGTATTTTTTCATGGGAAAGTGCATGTGATCAGCACAGGGCCAATCAGCACTGTCCAGTCAGAGGTCAGGGGTACTGCATCAGTTTTAACCGGTGCTTGGCTGGACACTGATAGAAGTCACAAGACTGCTCTGACTGCTGATGAGAAAAGGTATTTAGCAGTTTATATTTGCAAACATAAATGCATTTTCATGTTCTGTGTACTGTGGGAGACCAGATATAGTGAATACAGGGTCCTGGGATTAGTAACACTTTAGGTATCCTTTAATAATCTCCACCTTCATGACTGACATACTGGACCTCCAAATAACTTATGATATGGACTATAGTACTTTTGTAAATCTTTCAATTAATATACAATATAAAATCTGAAAGACTTGCAAGTATACAGAATTATATGCAGTCTTTTTCAGCAATCTCTTCCCATTAATCCATAAATTGGAAACCCTCCAGTACCAATTTACACTCCTAATCCTTGTTTTGACATCCATGAAACAGTCTAGAGTAAAGGCAAGACTCTCAGAGAATCTACATGTTTTGGAGGTCAAACTCACTTAACAAGAACCTTTGGCTAATGGCTAAGCTGCAATGCAGCATGCCCAGGTATTGTAGGGTTTGGGAACTGTAGGTGCTCCTTTTTTACCAACCGACTTTGATTGTCTCCTCCTTGAACTATGATGATGATGATGATGATTATTATACAGGATTTATATAGTGCCGACAGATTGAGCAGCGCTTTACAATATAAAGGGAAACAGTACGATTACAATACATTTCAGTACAGGAATAGGAGGGTTCTGCTTGTGGAGCTTACAATCTAAAGGAAGGAGAAGGTGGTACAAAAGATGATAGCTGTAGGCAATGTTCTGATGGAAGTGGCTCAAGTACAGTTCTTAGGTGGAGGTGGGGTAGGCTTGCCTGAATAAGTGAGTTTTCAAAGATCGCCTAAAGTCAGATAGGGTAGCGGCTGACCAGACATACTTCAGTAGGGAATTCCAGAGGATGGGAGAGGCTCTGGAGAAGTCCTGGAGGTGAGCGTGGGAGGAGGTGACGAGAGAACTAGAGAGCAAGATGTCTTGGGAGGAGTGGAGCGGACGATTTGGACGATATCTGCGCATGAGGTTGGTGATGTAGCTAGGGGCAGTGTTGTGGATGGCTTTGTATGTTGTGGTTAGAATTTTGAATTTTATACTTTGGGTTGGTGGAAGCCAATGAAGTGATTGGCAGAGAGAGGAAGCAGTCGCTGATCGGTTGGTAAGGTGTATGAGTCTAGTAGCAGCTTTCATAACAGACTGAAGGGGAGATAACCTGTATAATGGTAGACCAGTGAGGAGGGAGTTGCAGTAATCAAGACAGGATATAACCAAGGCGTAGATGAGTTGTTTTGCGGTGTCATTGGTCAGAAAGGGGCGGATTTTGGAAATGTTGCGGAGGTTGAGGCCACAGGATTTAGCCAGTGATTGGATATGGGGCCCAAAGGAGAGGTCAGAGTCTAGAATTACACCTAACACCCTGGCATGAGGGAGGGAAGGACCGATGGTTGTGCTGTTGATCATAAAGCAGAGCTTCACCCAAAAGGGGAAGTTCCGCTTTAAGTCTTTGTCCCCCGCTCCCCATTAAAGATTGGCACTTTTGGGGAGTGGGTACCCGAATTTGACAGGTACCCACTCCCACTTCTGCTGCGATCACCTAGGAAGCGGAAGTTGTCCTCCTCCCCTCCTTCCACATAGTCTTCTGTGACATGTGACAGGTCCCAGAAGACTACAGGGCCATTCACAAAGTGCAGCAATTCTTATACATACGCAGTGGGCACCCGGCTGTGAAGCCGCAAGCTGTTACAGCTGGGTGCCCACGCTGAAGATGCCAGACAGAGAAGATGGCCAGTGAAACCAGCCGTGGTGAGGACATCACTGGACTGAGGGCTGTATTTTAAAAGATTTTTTTTTTCTCTTCAGGTGGAACTCCGCTTTAATGGAAAAGCCATGAGTGGGGGATCGGGGAGGAGGAAATATTACAAGCTCTGTTTTGGAAAGATTGAGTTTAAGGTAGTGTTGTGACATGTATACTGATATGTCGCTTAGTAGATTTGTGATGAATGAGGAGATTGAGGGGGTGAGCTGGGGAGTGGAGAATTAGATCTGGTTGTCACCAGCATAGAGGTGGTATGTGTGCAATCTACTACCTTTCTCATGCACAACCGCTGATAATCCTCCTCCACTAACTCCCCCCCACTTCCCTCAGCCTGAACCAAGCCCCTTTCTTTTTGCTCTCAAATTCCCTTCTCCCCATCCTATACCCCCGCACCCCCTCACTTCTCACCAGGCCCTTTTTTCCTCCTTTTCTTGTTGCTCTTTTCTCTCTTTTCTATCTCTCCTACAAGGGTTGCCCGCAATGATATTCAGGGCGTATTTACCACAAGGCAAGCAAGGCATTTGCCTAGGGCGGCATTTTTCAGGGGGGCAGCACCGGCCCCTGGAAGAAAAGACACTTTTCTCATGGGAACCAGGTGGGAGTTGAGAGAGGCTGTGGACTGCTTTATTGTGTATGCAGAGAGCCCGACTCTCATTCCCTGGAATGTCCAGAGCTGTGAAGGTGAGTGACTTTCTCTCCAGGGGGGATGTGTGTTAGTGGAAGGCTGTCCGGGGTGGGGGGCAGGGGTGTTGTTGGTCAATGGTAGGCTCTCTCTGCGGGGAGGGGGGTCTGATTTTTGTGTTGCCTAGGAAAGCACAAAACATAAATACATCACTGATGATACTACCATCACTGTTCACAACATATTTCATATATCCCTGTGTCTCTGTGACTATTGTTTATGCACAATCCCTACAATACAACCTTTGTATTTTCTGAAACATTCTGATAAAAAGACTGAACAAAAAAAAAAAAAAAACAGTGGAAGGCACTTTTTTTTTTTGCAATGTTTTATATTTCTTTTTGTTGTGTAATTACTTTTAGTGAAAACATGTTATAAAATAATTAGGACTTGAGCTATACTAGGCGTGTCTGTCAGTGTCTCTGGCACTGATCACGCTTTTTTTGTTTTTAATAATAAACTGCTCTTCTGGAGAAGACAGGAAGAAAAGCATCTGGCAATTTATCTGCATTTGCTAGAAAATCATCCGCAGTGTGGCTATATTTTCCCAAGATTATGAGATGTTTTGCAATTCAGCAGCCATAGACTTTTCATAACCCCTTGCTGACTGCCCCATAGCAGATATACTGCTACAGGGCAGCCTTGCTGTGCAGAATCACATAAATTTGACTCCAGTTCCTGGTCGTGGACGCCCTTCTTCTGCTGTGATTTGTCGCAGTAGAAGCCGATCAGTGGGTGCCAGTCAATGGATGAGCGCCGGCACCCGCTGATTGTCTAGGACTGTGTTTCCCAACCTTTTTTCAGTCAAGGCACCCTCTAAAATTATGTACAGTCCTGAGGCACCCTTTAAAATTATGGAGAGTCCTGAGGCACCCCATTCTAAAATGTGAAAAACTATTCTAATAGTTTTCTATAATGCAGCAACATCCACACATGTAGGACACCCAACATTAGAGGTGATTTATTCTTCCAAATCAAACACACTTTTGCACACTGGTACTGACTAGTATTCCAGTGTTTCTCCTCTCCCTCAGTTTTTCTTCATCACTGAGCTAATGTGAGCCCAGCACTGATGGAGAGGGGCGGGGGGTCAAACTAGGATGCTGTGCAGGCAGCTGACATCCTCCTGTGCAGGCAGCTGTCATTGGTTGTCAGGCTGCTGGCGGCTAGAGGGTTGTAATGGTGCATAGTGAAAACTGGTGGCTCTGTGTAACTAAAAGGAAGGCTTGTTCCACTTGATGGCTTGTATACAAATTTTTATGCAATTTTTTGACATTTTGCCAAGGCACCCCTGAAGAATCCTCAAGGCACCCCAGGGTGCCTGGGCACCCTGCTTGAGAAGGCTGGTCTAGGAGAATGACAGAACACAGCTCCGCCTATATAAACAAGTAGAGCTGTATCCTGTCAGTGGCAATGTGCTCATAGTGAAAACAGCACATACAGTACCCATTACACTTAGCTAGGCACACAGTTAACCCCTGATCATCCTAGATGTTTAACCCTTCCCAGCCAGTGTCACTAGTACAGTGTCAGTGCATATTTTTTAGCACTGATACCTATATTAGCATCACTGGTTCCCACAAGGTGTCAGTTAGTGTCCGATTGTCTGCCGCAATATCGCAGTCCCACTGTAAGTCACTGATCACCACCATTACTAGTATAAAAAATAAAATAATTTGTAGATGTTAGAACTTTTGTGCAAACCAATCAATATATGGTTATTGGGATTTTTTACATTTGTTTGTTTTTTTTCTGTTTATAGCGCAAAAAATTAAAAACCCAGAGGTGATCCAATACCACCTAAAGAAAACTCTATTTGTGGGAAAAAAATTTAATAAATGTTATTTATGTACAACATTGCATGACCGCTCAATTGTTAGTTAATATAACGCAGTGCCATATCACAAAAAATGGCCTGGTCTAGAAGGGGGGTAAATCTTTTGGAGGTCAAGTGGTTAAGTGTTATGGAGCAAGACTTTTGAGACGCTAATAGAAGAAAAGCAGCATGGCTTGGCATTGCCTTTGTTACCTTGGAGCATTGCAATGTACAAACACTGTCCCTGACTACTGTGCTATGAATTCATCTACCTCCCAGGTAGTGTGTGATATTCCAAATGATGTGAGTGGACAGCACGAAAAAATGACCGGCCAAAAATATATTGGTGGCTCTTCTGTCCTCCATCAAGTCTAAGTGGACTCCACAAGTTTCCAATAAAATATTGAGTTGACTCTTGGTAAAACAGTAAATGTACTATCAATATCTTAGCCATGTTTACTTAGCAGAAGCTGGCGAGCTTATGACTGGTCATGTATTTCTGTTTTCTGCCAAGACACTCCACAACTAACAATCAGCGATTGTAGGGCGATGAAAAACTGCCAGGTTTGAGGTGGATCATGTGCAGCAGACCAGTTATGGGTAACAAATTCACTTTTGTACTGCTTTATCCTGACTCGTCATTATTGCTGCAGAATATAATAAAGAATTCCTATCCAGAAGAGAACTGTGCTCCGTGGGTAACAGGGACAGTGGAGGAAGATGACATTTACTTTGATTTTTTGACTGGGATCTGGATAGATGTTGAAGTGTAAGATAAACTTGCAAAACTGTAAACTCTGTTTCTCACAAAGGATACTGAAGTCAGATGGCACTTTGTATGTGTTTGTGGATGGCCATGGACATTTCCCTTTCTTACATAGGATAATAGATGGGAAGAATCGTCAGTATGGTGGCACCTGCATAAAACTGCATCATTGTCCCTTGGGTTTAGGCTTATGTTTCATGGTTCAACTTCAAGGGTTAAGGATGTTTTTTTAGAAGGTTTTGCATCTTAGTCAGGGATTTAGATGTAATTGCTCACTTTAGGGTAGATTAGAATAAGGGTAGGGTAAAGGTTAGGTGTCAGAGTAATAAGTAAAAGTGTTACTAAACCCAGGACCCTGTATTCACTACATCTGGTCTCCCACAGTACACAGAACATGGACATGTAATTATTTTAGTAAATATAAACTGCTAAATACCATTACTCATCAGCAGTATATAGCAGTCTTGTTACTTCTATCAGTGTCCAGCTGAGCACTGGTTAATCTTGTAGGAGAAGTTTTCATTCCCCTCTGACTGTCCTCTGAGACTGCATAACCTCTGACCTTCTGTCCAAACAGTGATGATTGGTCCTGTGATGACCACATGCACTCTGCCCCCCAAAACAAAACTCTAGCAATAAACACCAAACTGAGCATGTGCAGAGTGTCTCATAGGGCTCTGTACTATCAACAGATGGTTTGGGGACTGTGAAAGAAGGGGAGGATCAGAGAAGACAGGATCAAACAGTCTTTTTACATAATGCAGAAGATTAACCCCTTAGGTTCCACAGTGAGTATAACAAGCATCTTTTACAGCATATACAGACTAATTTTACTGTTGAGGGTTTAGTAATACTTTGGGATTTTGGTTTAGGAGATCTTTAATGGTTCTCACAGGTTTAGGTCTATTCATTTTCCTCTCGGTGATTCAGTGTTTGGGCTGATTTAAGACTCTGGTGGTCATGTCTTGATTACCTGCATCCTATTGCACTTAAATAGTGCCACGGTTATGCTGGACATTGGTGAGTGAAATTGGCAGCAGGGAACAGGGGACACATCACCTGTAGGAAGCTAGTGTTAGACAAGCCTGAAAATTCACCATCATATTGGAAGACTAAACGTATATTATAGGTGACTTTCAATTCACAAAGCAGAATTGGAAAAAATGGAATGAGACTTTGTTCATAAGAAAAAGGAGTCAGTCTGGCCGTACAATATGTGTATTTTAAAACAGTTGCTACAGTTTTAAGAGCCCCCTGGAAAATGGAATGGGTGGCTATAAACATCACAGATATTTTAGAGCATTCTGGAAAATAATTTTATGATAAAATAAACAAAACAATGCTCAGGATGGAGAAATGCTGGAGTTGGGAACTCGAGATCTGAATTTCTTGCCTTGGTGATTGTAAAATATTTTGCATCACACAAGGTAGGGATCCAAACTCTGAGCAATGGACAATCCATCTATGGACTATGTACTACTATGACTGTATGACTCAATAACAAGGACAATAGAGCTGTCAAAACAATGTAGCTAACCATTTTTATATAAGAAAATGTCAGATGTTTTGCATGCATTACGTTTTGGGAAACAAAACCAAAGGTGATATTTACAGAATGATAATTACTTGTCTTATCTAATTGTCCTTTAGACAGAGGTGTGTTATATCACACTCAGTCTGATCTTTGTCCTTTATTTTTTTGGCATTGCCATGTGTATCATAGGTAAAGGTGATGAATGAGAACTATATGTTTTATGTTTTAGATGTTAGAAACATAATCTGCCTCCTCAAAGTGTACCTGTGGGCTTTTCATTTCTAATCTATCAGTGGGACTGTTAGAGTGCTTGTATACACCCATTTATTCAAAAAGTAACCCTGTACCCTGAAAATCAACCATAAATTATTGCAGGAAGCAGGGATTGCACCTGTCATGGCTGTGCTATGGTTAGTCCCTTCCTGTTCTTGTAGTCTCACTATTGGTTGCAGAGTGTAAGAGGTGGTCTCACTGACCAATAGAGAGGTGAAGGCAAGGCGGAACATACCATGACAACTGTGCTCCTTGTTTTTCTGTAAAAAGATTCCTAGTTGGTATTCTGGTAGTTGGTAATAAAATAAAATAAATAAAATTCATCAATCTCTCCCTCTCTACTGGTGCATTCCCCTCCCCCTTAAAGCACGCGCACATCACCCCCATACTCAAAAAACCCTCCCTGGACCCCACCGACCTAAACAACCTTAGACCCATCTACCTGCTGCCATTTACTTCCAAGCTCCTTGAGCGCTTAGTCTACAATCGCCTAACTGACAACAACCTCCTCGATCCACTACAGTCTGGCTTCCGTCCCCTACACTCCACCGAAACCGCCCTACTCAAAATCACTAATGACCTGCTAACCGCCAAAGCTAATGGCCACTAATCAGTCCTCTTACTCCTCGACCCTCCGCAGCCTTCGACACAGTTGACCACCCCCTACTTCTTAATAAACGACACTCCCTTGGCATCAGAGACTCCACTCTCTCCTGGCTCTCCTCCTATCTATCCCAACGCTCCTTTAGTGTTACCTATAACGCTGCAACCTCCCCCTCTCTCCCCCTCTCTGTTGGAGTCCCCCAAGGCTCTGTCCTCGGGACCCTTCTCTTCTCCATCTACACCTCCTCCCTCGGCAAACTGATACACTCCCACGGCTTCAACTATCACCTTTACGTCGATGACACGCAAATTTACCTCTCCACCCCTCAACAAACCCCTTCAGTCTCCGCCCATATCACCCACCTACTGAACGACATATCAGACTGGATGTGGCTCCATTTACTCAAATTGAACCTTTCCAAAACGGAGCTCCTGATTTCCCCCCCAGCCCGTGCTCCCCCCCACCCTCTCCATCACGAACAACAACGCCACCATCAGAACCACCCCACAAGCCAAAGTCCTAGGTGTCACTCTAGACTCAAACCTGTCCTTCCGACCCCATGTCCAATCATTGGCAAACTCATGCAGGCTCCACCTCCGCAACATCTCCGAAATACGTTTGTTCCTAACCCCAGACACTACTAAACAACTCGTTCACTCCCTTATTATCTCACGTTTGGACTACTGTAACTCCCTTCTCACCGGCCTATCTCATCGCAGACTAGCCCCACTTCAGTCTATCCTGAACTCACCGGCCAGACTCATCCACCTTACCAACCGCTCCGCTTCTGCCACCCCCCTCTGTCATTCCCTCCACTGGCTCCCGATTGCCCAACGCATTAAATTCAAACTACTAACACAGACATACAAAGCCATTCATAATGCTGCCCCAAACTACCTCACCGACCTGATACCCAAATACCACCCTACCCGTAATCTTCGCTCCTCACAAGACCTCCTACTTTCTAGCTCCCTGGTCTCCACCTCCCACACCCGACTGCAGGACTTCTCCAGGACTTCCCCCATCCTCTGGAACTCACTACCCCAATCCATCAGACTGTCACCTACCCTCCTCACCTTTAGGCGCACCCTGAAAACCCATCTCTTCAGGGAAGCCTACCCCGCCCTCACCTAACAGCCGATCTCCTCCACTCCTCCCATCACTCCATCCCCCACAGCCACGTCCTCCTGTACCACTATCCCCTCCCTCCTAGATTGTAAGCTCGAAAGAGCAGGGCCCTCGAACCCCTCGTGTATTGTTTTGTTACTGTATTGTCTCATGTTCTGTCCCCCACTATAATGTACAGCGCTGAGCAAACCTTTTAGCACTATATAAATACTGTATAATAATAATAATAATTTGCATTCAGAAACTGATAGATGCTGCATGAATATCCTACTGGGTTACTACAGATTAGAACGCTCGTATACAGTTAATAGAAAAACAGGACTAAAGATGAGGTATTCCTCTTTGTCAGATATCAGAGTTTATTTTCCAGGCTAAGGTTAAATAGTCTTAAAAATGCTCCCTGTCTCCTCCTAACACTGATTTTGACTAACCTAAGAAAGATTTGTAGGAAGCTCCTACAATGACTTAGACATGGACAGTGACTATACCCCTACTAGGCATTCCCAGCTGTTGTCAAATGCACCTCCACCAGATCATTCCCCGCAGCTAACACCTTTTGTACCACCTCCCTTCCTTTAGATTGTAAGCTCCACGAGCAGGGCCCTCATATTCCTTCTGTACTGAAATGTATTGTAATTGTACTGCCTCCTTTATACTGTAAAGGGCTGCACAAACTGTTGGCGCTATATAAATCCTGTATAATAATATTAATCATGTGATGGGATCAGAGCTAGCTGAAAAGATAAGTATATGCATCTTTCTTACGCAGTTAGTCAGCATAGTTGTAAGGAGTGTGTGTGTGTGTGGGGGGGGGGGGGTGTAGCATTTTTATAACTAGTTAGGTTAGCCTGGAATAAAACAGTTATAAAAGCTCTGTTTTTACTTAAAATAACAAACATGTTTTACTCACCTGGTCTGTGCAATGCATAGCACAGAGCAACCCCGAAGCTCTCGGCTCCTTCTCTTCTGTGTTTGCCCCCATAGCAAGGGAGAATGTCACCAGCACACTGAGGATCACCAATATGGGTCCTGATGAAGGGGTCCTGAAACTTTCTATAACTCTGATTGTTCATTAAAACTTTTGGACCTATATTGGTGATCCTCGGTCTGCTGGTGATGGTTGCCCTTGCTGATTCTGTTCGGTTCCAGCTGATGGTCGCTGCAGCACCCACTTATGCACTCAATCATTTGTAACTCAGGAACGTGTGAGTTTGGATTGTACACTTGCCCCCATATCAAGCGCACATATCAAAGTGCTGCTCAGCCCTGCCTCTCCCTCCTCACAGGATTGACTGACAACTGCAGGAGCCAGTGGCTCCCACTACTCTCAACTAAACTTGTGAAAGGGAGGTGAGAGTACTGAAGCTGGGCACAGTGCTGGATCAATACTGGATCATAAAAACTGTTCAGGGAAGTTTAGCAAAAAGTGTCCTCCTGTGAATATTCAGCAAATCTGGAGTATCCCATATCAGCCTACACTCCATCCAAGTTATTTGTGAAGTTAGCATGGAGAATATCAAAGGTAGCTGTTTAACACTCACCTTCTGAATTTTACACCTGCGATAAATAAAAGGACCAATATGGTATATCTTATCTACAATGTGTATAAAATGTAATAAAGGTCAGCTTCACTCTAACATTTTCATTCAAGGTTGCTTAGTGGAGGAAGGGTAGGCAAATGTGTTTTGTACAAGACTGATTATTACATGCAAGTGGGTGTGAATAGCTGCAAGCTTTGATGGGACTGCCTAGTTGCAGCAAATCATGGGAACTCCATGCTGGGGTTCTTGTAAATAATCGCAGGCAGCGTGCGTTCACAGGTGTATGGTTGGTGTATGTAGAAATAGATTGAAACAATAACCCACCTTAGGGTGACCAATAGTCTAGTTCTCTGCTTAAAAGTTGCATTCTGAATGAGCTTAGTTTAGCATTTCCATTTAGCATTTCCACAAGGACTTCTGTGAATCTAGGAGACTGAGGAGGGAGATCAGAAAACAGTCCTAGTCAGGGGCGGACTGACCATTTGGAAACTCGGGCACTGCCCGAGGGCCCGGGGTCAGTAGGGGGCCCCTTGAGATGCCCCTGGTACCTTTTTCATAGGCTTTTTTGAGTTTGGGCAAGGACACAGGGGCCCCATGATCCCCTATTGCCCGGGGGCCCCATGAGTTGTCAGTCCGCCCCTGGCCAGGACACAGGGGCCCCATGATCCCCTATTGCCTGGGGGCCCCATGAGTTGTCAGTCCGCCCCTGGCCAGGAAACAGGGGCCCCATGATCCCCTATTGCCTGGGGGCCCCATGAGTTGTCAGTCCGCCCCTGGCCAGGACACAGGGGCCCCATGATCCCCTATTGCCCGGGGGCCCCATAAGTTGTCAGTCCGCCCCTGGTCCTAGTATCTATCAAACTTAGAATATAAGTTTAATGGATCAAAAATACAGGTACATACTACTCTAAAATAGGTGACTAATAAAAAAAAATTATATTTATACATATATATATATATATATATATATATATATATATATACACAGTATATATATTGATCAGAAAAGACCTCTGTATAGTGTAGTATTTTTGGATGGTTGGGACTGTTAATTATCAGTTGATAACTCTATCTTGATGCAAGATGCTCAGGACTGTGGGATTGCTTGAACCAAGGAAAGTCCAGCGACCTACTAATATGCCTGTAGAAAGTATGTTGGTTGTCTTCATGCATACTGTCAGTCTCCGGTGATGGGGTTCCCAGGCTCTCCTGGTTATTTTTGGTTATTCAAATTTTTGGTTATTCATTGTGCAGTAATAGATTATAGTAAAAAAAAACCTGTATTTTACTGAGGTGCCTCCTAGTGAGGTGGTGCTTTGTAAAGAGTCTTGATACCAAGGGTTTAGGAGAAAGAACTTTGATTGATTGACTTCATTTCACCTGTGTGTTTCAAGGTGCTATGTCCACTAGGGCATGATTGGGAATGTGTTTGATTATATTTCAGTTGGTTTATGCTGTCCTTGCAATTAGTGAAGCTCCAAAAACACAAGTGAATGTCATGCTATCAGCAGTCCAAACTCAAAAAGAAAAGCCTATTAAATTACAACAAAAAACTACAATTCCCAAAACAATACCCCTATTTTTAAAGAAGGCCTTGCAGCAAAAATAAATAAAGAAAAACAATTTAACATAAAACAAAAAAAAAAAAAAATGAACATAAAAAGAAATGCATACACATCTCCTCCCCATCCCCCCCAAAAGAAATTAAAATCCTAGAATATAATCCCAGTAACGAAAGCTAATTTTTTTACTTCCCTTTCAGATGGGCGTTCCAAACAGGTCCGTCTGTCAGTTTTTTCAGGTGGACCTGATCGAAAAGTCCATTCATCCCTATGGACAGGTGGGTGTAAATGGGCTTGTGTCCATTTACAGCTGCCTACCTCTGGGTCTAGCCCTAATGCCCCGTACGCACTATAAGAAAATCGGACGGACGATTGTCCGGTTATCATCGATTGTACGCTGCTGGTCGAAAGCGATGTGTTTTATGCATGATAATTTTGTATGATATTAAGGCATTGCGTGCGAACGTCGTAGCGTAGCTTGGGAAATGATGTAATGTACGTGTGACCCTGTAGCCACGCTTTCGGTGCCATATTTGTTTTCCCTCAGCGACGGATCTTTCATGACAAATTTTCGGAATAGTAATGTATCCGAATGTTCTGAAAATACTGCAATTGCCATTATGGGTTTTGGAATTCTGGCCACACAGAGGCAACAGAGAAAAAAGACAAAAAGTGGTTATTTTTGTAAAATGGTATATAGTGAATAATAGAGTTATTGTTGAAAACATATATAATTTTTAATTGTGGTTTTATTTTTACAACATGCAAACACACACATTCATTGTGATGCAGTGACATATGTAATGTTTGTTTTTTGGGGGTTGGGTGAAGAAAACTGTTTAATAACATTAATGACATTAATGGCTGTAATGCTACGAATATTCCGTGGCGTTTACTTTCTTCAGGTTCTTTCGAATCATAAGCAGCTTCCGATTATGCGTGGTCTTTCATATCCAATTTTTCTCATATGAAAACTGTACACATTAAACAAAAATCGTTCGTTCTGTTCCCAAACGACAAAAATTTTGGTGTTTGCACTATCGTCAATTTTCGTTCGTAAGATCAGAATCGGCTGTCGAAAATGATGTACACACCGTCAGAAAATTGCACGACTGCACGAGTACGTTCATCTGATTTTCTTATAGCGTGTACGGGGCATAAGTCTAACTCCATCCTCTTCAATTTAGTTGGGTGCAACGTGGCAGGTGATTTTCATACCCTGGGATTTTCAAATTGCATGCCAAGTCGCACCCTATTGTCCGCAATTGGAGCGGTCATATCGGTACGGTTTCAACTTGGTCGGAGCAGCACCGATTTCAAAAGTAGTACATGCACTATTTTTGGTGCGATTTGCAAAGACATCTGTATCAGATTGAGATATTGCCTCTACTGGCCACTTCCTTTTTTAAACATTTTTTTCATAAAGTGAAAGGTTGTATTCTGACTCAGGTTGTTGTGATAGCAATTTATCCCTTGTGAGACCTCTCTGCCTAGCCTGTATAAGCAGATATAATCACTGTGGGCAATCCTTATCAGATAGCTGAACTCACCAATACTGTGTTCATCCAGAAGTTGCTTTATTCTGTACATGTGACAACAGGATACAGCAGAATGAATGGTTTCTAGTATTATGCGGTCAAAAGATGATACTTTCTGTAGTGTACTATGCAGAATACATGTGTCCCTGTTACATGTGGTCTGTTAACTGCCTCCATGACACAGGAAGTGCTGTACTCAAGAAGAAGGGAGGAGCTTCATATGCAAGGAACCTTGTCATAGATCTCAGGGAGGTAATATGAAAAACAAGTGCATTACCAAATAAGGCCACTGGATGGCAGCATATAACTAACTATAGAAATATCCATAGGAAATGGTACAAAGATTAACTATATGAATTCTCATGTACATTAACATAAATATTAACTGTGTAACAGCATAGGTTGGTTGCTATTGGTAATATCCACACTTCTTATGTTTTTCTCCAGGTTTTAATAAATAGCTCAAATGATACTTTCCTTGAAATGGGAAAAATATTTTTTTTCTGTATGAGCTAACAGCCCTCCTCCATACTTTACACACAGTTTTTTACTTTTCTGGTCCCTCAATGCTGCAAAAATATAATGTGATCAAATATAATACTCTCTGCTTTCTTTTGTAGAGCTAGACTTCTTTTTGACATAAACATGGTAGACTGATTGTGGTGATGGAGTTTAGACTGATTCTTTAAACATATGCATTGCAAGTGGTCATCTGAATTAAATTACAGAATTGTTTTCACATTGTCCCTGCTCCCAAACGAATAGCTTATGATATATTTTTTTGTTTTACAGATTTCCAGTTTAGCAGTCAAACTAGAATTTCATCATGGTTAAAAGGGTTGCAGTGATTGGTGCTGGTTGCAGTGGGCTGGCTGCTATCAAATGCTGTCTTGATGAAGGTTTGGAACCCACTTGCTTTGAAAAGAGTGGAGATATTGGTGGACTCTGGAGATTTAAGGTATTGTCAGCACATTATGAACAGTTTATGTATCTTTAAGTACATGTGGAGCATAACTGCTAAATACAGCAATTTGTGTATACACAGGGGTGGACTGACAACTCATGGGGCCCCCAGGCAATAGGGGATCATGGGGCCCCTGTGTCCTTGCCCAAACTCAAAAAAGCCTATGAAAAAGGTACCAGGGGCATCTCATGGGGCCCCCTACTGACCCCGGGCCCTTGGGCAGTGCCCGAGTTTCCAAATGGTCAGTCCGCCCCTGTGTATACATATAATGCATATATACATAGAATGCATAAATACATAGAATGCAGTTATATGTATCCTTCTTGGACTTGGATACTAGTGATGAGCAAATCTGTCCAGGTTCAATTCACATAGGGGTTTGGCGAATCATGTTATAAAATTTGGAGAACCCAACTTTGCCACAGATTGCATTAAGGGCAATTGGGCAGGGGGAAACTTTTGTTAGTCAATTTGTAGGGCTAATAGGTATTATAAAAAAGGATAAAAAAGAAAGAGAGTGAGAAAAAGACATAGGAAGGTGGGTAGTGCGAACTGTGAACCTGTGCCAATACAGCAGGGGAAGGGTTGTGTTGTGCAAAGTCAAGGATAACATGGAAAATATTTAAAGTGGTAGTAAACCGCTCAATAAAAAAAAAACAATGGGTCCCCTGCAGATCTAAGCCATAATATGTTAATATGCACTGCATGCTAGCACATTTGGACACACTTACCTGCTCACAAAGGCCTCCAGAGCCGTGCTGTCACTGATTCCCCAACACTTCCATCTTGACCTGGTTTTCCTTCCAGGTTTGTGGGCTCCGGCTGTTTGACTGGCCCATGCCATAATGACTCCCACGCACGGGCACAGCGTTCTGCATTCAACTGCATATTGTGTGTCCTGAATGCAGAGCATCACTGCACGGGTAAAGTCATCAGCTATTGCTGACGTGAATATCTCCTACGTTTCGGAGATATTCACTGTACCTACAGGTAAGACTGATTGTAAGCTTACCAGTAGGTACAAGTGAAGGGAAGTATACTACCGCTGTACATTCTTAAAACTACAGGTTAGGGATGCCTTAAAGTTATTACAGAATGGTGTGATTTTTACATACAGCCTCAGCATATTTTGGCTGGAATTGGCTGTGGAATTGATTTCATAAGCTGGAGTGTCCCTATACCAAATTTAGGCAGTCAGCCTGAGCTCTAAGACCTGGTTCAAACCTATGCATTTCTTAGTGTGTTTTGCAAAAATGCGCTACAGTCCATTTAAGTTGGTTTCCTATGGGACACATTCACATCTCTCCATTTTCAGCTGCATTTTTGGAAAGTATCAGTGACTTTTTTTCCTGCAACAAGTGTTGCATTTTTGATGGGTTTTTTTGCCAACAGGAAAGTAGTACAGAAATCTTTTCAAAGTTGTTCAAAAGATTAATGCAACTCTGAGTGCCAGAGAGTGTAAAGTCGCATCAAAGTGGCATCAAAGTAATTCAGGAACACTTTCAAAGTCGCAGTGGCTTTTAAAACGTTCCCGCACTACTTTGATGTGAGGTTGATTCTACATTGAGTTCCAGAGAGTGTAAAGTCACATAACATTTGCATCAAAGTTGCTCTCAATACTTTCCTGTTGGCAAAAAACCCGCTTCAAAAAGGTGTGAAAAACCCAACAGAAAAATGCATCAATCACAACATGCATACCTGTGAACAAGGCCTAATTGTTGCTGTTGTTGTTTCTGTATTCATTGGGTTTCCCCTAAGTTCAGACTTTATTTTGCTTCTGCCTGTTGCTAAGGAGTGTTCCCAGCAGATAGAGCGAGAAGAAACAATATAACTGAGTTATGAGGTTTTATTTCTCTGTGGAATATCACTTGAAGGTTCATTGTCAGTGAGGAGGGGGAAGATATAAACATTTGCAGTGAGTTTGGAAAGCTCAGCTGACCCAGGCTTTGCCTGGAGAGGAGGTTGTGCTGGAAGTCTTTGCCTCCCAGGCCTGCTGTATAGGTAGGGTATTTGCTAAAAGAAGGACCAAAACTTAGACCTAAAGAAAATGTTAGTCAATGACTTGGGGCTTGAAAGATCTTTGGTGTCCTGCCTGAGGTTTCATCCAGAGGAGGTGGAGTAGAAAGATGGCTGCTTGTATGTAGCATCTTGGATGAAGGCTTCTGTGCTGAATACTATCCTGGAGATATGGGTTTAAGCTACTGGTGGTATTACAAGGAGTGCTCAATGCTCACCCATTAAGGTACCTAAGACTGAACATATAGTTTTGGATCTGTTAGGCTTCTCTTAAAGGGCAAGGTACCTACGTTACTAGAAGTGAAGTCTGGAGCAGTGTTTGTATCTGTTTTCAGGTACCCTGTGCCCTAACCATCTCTGCTGAGTTTATTGAGCTAAATAAGCCTTCAGAAATACTAAAGTGACTGATCCTTAATTTCCTTTTTACCCACGATATGTCAAGAACTGAAATGCTAGCACATGAATCCACCTAGGAGCATCAACCACCGGTCAGTGGTAAGGGAATGCTACACTTTTATACAACAGCAGCACCCCTTGTGTGATTCATTTCAATTTTAATAAAGGACATTTTCCAGTAGTTTTAGCAGCAACGCATGCTTTTTTATCAATCAAGTACTAAGGCTGCTTTGATTAGTGGATATAAATTGGCCAGAGGTTTTCTGTGTCGGTCTCTGTTCCCACTTATGTAAAATTGTCCTCCCACAGATTAATTTAAATCAAATGCTGAGAGAGCTGTGAAAAAATGGCCAACAGAAGGACTGATTTAATCAGTGAGAAAGGCCACAATACAGAGACACAAAGCACAAACAGAAACAAGACCCCACCACTGCAATGAATGGAAATTACATTTTGCCTTCTCTGTCCTCCCTACAAGCTGCTTCCTATGGGGGAACTTGGGAATACTTGATTCACAGCCCACACTCTGCTCACTGGTTTCAATTAACAACATCAGGATCCAATGGCTCCCGCTGCTTTCAGCCAAGCATGTGAGAGAGGGTAGAAGGGAGAAGAGCTGCTGCAGACATGCACGGTGTTGAACCAAGATTGGGCACGGAGAGTATTTGGGGGGGGGGGGGTACTATGAAAAGGTTTCTTACCCTAATGCAGAGAATTCATTACAGTGTTACTAAACCCACAATGCTAAAATCAGTCTGTATATGCAGTAAAGCATGCTTACTATACTCACTGTGGAACCTAAGGGGTTAATCCTTTCTTATTATCTAAAAAGGCTGATTGATCCTGTCTTCTCTGACCCTTCCCTTCTTCTACTGTCCCAAATACATCCGCTGATAGTACAGAGTTTTAGGTGTCACACTGCACAGGTTGTGTATTGATAGTTTTTTTTTCTTTTGGAGTTTTGGAGGGTGTATGTGATTGGCACAGGGCCAATCAGCACTGTCGAGACAGAGAGTCAGGAGTTATGCAGCCTCATAGGACAGTCAGAGGACAATGAAAACTCCTCCTACACACTTTAACCAGTGCTCAGCTGGATACTGATAAAAGTCACAAGACTGCTATATACTGCTTATGAGAAAAGGTATTTAGCAGTTTAAATTTACTAAAACAATTGCATTCCCATGTTTTCTGTACTGTGGGAGATCAGATATAGTGAATTCAGGGTCCTGGGTTTAGTAACACTTTAAGGTAAAAAAACCCTTTACCTTTACAACCACTTTAAAGCCTAGTACACACGGGCTGAATGTTGGGCGGCATCAACCAGTTCAATAGAGACCGGCCGACTATGGGCTAGACAGAAGCCAGTCGTTCAGCAGGATTCTATCAAAGGGGCATGATCAGGGGCGGACTGACCATTTGAAAACTCGGGCACTGCCCGAGGGCCCGGGATCAGTAGGGGGCCCCATGAGTTGCCCCTGGTACCTTTTTCATAGGCTTTTTTGAGTTTTGGCAAGGACACAGGGGCCCCATGATCTCCTATTGACCGGGGGCCCCATGAGTTATCAGTCCGCCCCTGGGCATGACCAAAAAAGGTTCTGCCAATCAGCTCCCAATCAGAGCTCTTAGCCAATGGCTGGGAGCGCTAACCAAAATGTCCTAACTGGGGGACCGCTCCCCCCCTTGTCAGAGCACAATAGCTCACCAGAGGAAGTTGCTGTACTAACATCACATAGTTAATACAGTGGCTCCTCCTGAGTTGTCAGTTTTTTTTCATTCAGCCTGCTGAGTTGAAAAAAAAAATGGTAGTGTATACTAGGCTTTAGGCTGCTGTGAGCCCACCCTTGTAGGTGTCCACTGGACACAGCAGATCAAGGTGCTTGGCACCAATTATGGAATACACATGATTACATTTAAGAAGTACAAGGGTCGCTGGTTCGAATCCCAACCCCGGCACCACCTGCCTGGAGTTTGCATCTTCTCCCTGTGACTGCGTGGGTTTCCTCTGGGTACTACGGTTTCCTCCCACATGCCAATGACATGCTGGTAGGTTAATTGGCTCCTGTCTAAATTGGCCCTAGTATGTATATGTATGAATGTGTGTTAGGGACTTTAGAGTGTAAACTCCTTGAGGGTTAGGGACTGTTGTGAATTTACAATATATGTATGTAAAGCACCACGTAAATTGACGGCGCTATATAAGTACCTGAAATAAATAAATAATAAAAATTATCATAAATAGCTTCAATCCATGACAGCTTGCTTACTATTGTCATGCTATGAATGTCCCACAAGTATCACATGGTACCTGACACCTTGTACCATGTGATTACCTGTAGCCAATCACGATAGTATGCAAGCTGTCATGAATGAAAGCCATTCATGACAGTTAAAACTATTGCTTACAACAGTGATAATCACAGTTATAAGCAATTATAGTGTAAAAATCACTATGGCGACACTGAACTGCTCTGATGACAGTATTTAAAAAAAAATGGTGAAAAAAATGCTAAAGATAAAAAAAGGTTGAAAAAATTAGTTAAATTAGTTGAAAATAATTAGCAGTTCATAATGGTTCTGTTCCTTCTTATCTGCCATCAATTCTGCTGTACTTCTACACCTCATATGTTATCAGGCTGCATTATCCATATAATCTCTCTGCCTAAATCTCTTATTTAATTCCCTGCATTCAGTATCAAAACTTGTCATATCAGAACAGTTCCTCCTGGATCCCATACAGTATATTGTGCCTTGGAACAGCTCTGACAGTGCTCTGGGGATGGCAGCTGCATGCATGCCAAAGGGAATTTCTGGCTATAGGTTTTCTGTATGTTTTAGTGGGAATTCCACTATTCAGATCTCTGTATCTGGTGTAATCTAGAAAATTATTAGTATCCAGAAATCCCTCACATGTGAACGTTGAGTTTAGAGCATTCATTTAGATCATTCATATTTACATAGACAACAAACTCATGTATAGCCACAATTCCATATCTACAAAAATAAGATAATCTATGTACCTATAATACAAATTTAACAAATGCATCAAATGGGTTCCCATATCCAGAAACATAATGATCCTTCCACCAACCCATAAATAAGTTGGCACAAACTTAGCACCCGTCAAAATGTGACATCTATGGAGATAGAACCCATCATGAAACAAAAAATAATTGTGTGTTAATAGGAAATGGGTACGTTCAATATTCTTTTTTTCTCATTTCTGTCCATATCTCCTATACCAATCAAAATGGATTTGTAAGTCTCTACATCCAACTGAGGAACTGAAGATAATAGGGTAGATACATTACAGGTAATCAATTACCTATTGTTCTGCCTTTCTATTCCTTCCAGTTTCTGCACTAAATGCTCTGTGTCCCTAAAGCCCTGTATACACATTGAGAATATTGTCTGTTTTTTTTGCATGCTATTCTAATATCAAAAGTGAAGAGTTTACTAAAGTTACGAACATTCTTGTGCCACAGAATAAAAATTCAGAAGTGATGTAATGTATTTGTATTGTATTTTTGGATGAAAACTGTACTGGTTAAACTAAAATCGTACAATCTGGTATCGTACAACAAAACTTTTTGTGGTTGTCCCTTCGAGTAATTTTGGACAATTGCTGTGTAATAACGATGAGATTATCGTACAATTTTCTGATCACGTGTACAGGGCTTAAGGTAAGATGTAGGTCTCTGTACTATTGGTTGTAGCAATTGGTCCATCCAATTGACCAATCCCTTACTCAAACACCCAGTGCTTGCTATAATTTGTTGTGCTAGTATCTTTATGTACTTTGAGCAAATGATGAAAGATTGGAAAAATTGAATGATCTGGTATGATGTTATGCATAGTGTTCGTAACACAAATCTCCAAAGACTCAGCATATGAAATACAATTCTCTATTTCCTTTATTACCTCTCATAGCCTCCTCATAACATTTATCAATATCTAAAACTACTACTGCTCCTCCTTTGTCTACAGTTTTCTCAGTTACTTGTGAATTTTTTGTTTAAATTATGTAAGGTTTTTCTTTATTTCCTTTTTTCCTTTTCTTTTTTCTTCTTTTTTTCTTCTTTTTCTTTGTCCTTTTCTTTCCTTCTACTTTTTCCGTTGGCTACTTTAGTTGGTCTCTTTTTTTTCTTTTCTTTCTGTCATTTCTAAGAGAAATAAAACGTCGGAATATTTGTCAGTAAAATGGACAATTCTCTCTCTACATGTTTCTGATGTTCATCCAATGCTTTCCCTCTCTTGTTCACAGGGTAATAACCTAATCTTTTTCTTGTCCTAATATTAATTTTAGAGATTTTGGGAATTAAAAACCTTTCCTCTACACCTCTTTGTGAATCAATAGGATTTTGTAAATCGATTATATCAATATGCAAAGCTATGTTTTTTTGTCTTCTAGTAAGTTTAAAACCTAAAGAGCAATAACATTGCACGGATCATTAAAGTGTTACTAAACCCAGGATTCTGCATTCACTATATCTGGTCTTCCACATTACACAGAACATGGAAATGGAATTATTTTAGTAAATATAAATTAAATACCGTTTCTTAGCAGTTAGAGCAGTCCAGTGACTTCTATCAGTGTTCAGCTGAGCACTGGTTAAAGCTTGTAGGAGTATTAATTCCCCTCTGACTGTCCTCTGAGGCTGCATAACCCCTGACCTTCTGTCCGAACAGTGCTGATTGGTTCTGTGCTGACCACATGCACTCCCCCCCCCAAAAAAAAAAAACCCTCTATAGCAATAAACACCAAACTGAGCATGTGCAGAGTGTCTCATAAGGCTCTGTACTATCAACAGATGGATTGGGGACTGTGAAAGAAGGAGAGGATCAGAGAAGACAGGATCAAACAGCCTTTTTACAAAACCCCTGACCTCTGTCTGGAGAGTGCTGATCACATGCACTCTCCCAAGAAAAAAAAACCTCTCTGGCAATACACACCAAACTGAGCATGTGCGGAGTTTCTCCACACAATATGTTTTATCAGGAGATAAGAAGGATCACTGGAAGAAGGGGAGAATCAAAGAAGCCAGGATCAAACAACATTTTTACACAATGCAGAGGATTAACCCCTTAGGTTCCACAGTGAGTATAACAAGGATGCATACTATTGACTTTACTGCATATACATACTGATTTTACTGTTGTGGGTTTAGTAACACTTTAAATCAAAATCCTCATTAGAATCTGTATAATATGAAGGAACATGTAGGTTCATCACAGGGTTAATTAGAACATGACCGATTTTCTGAACCTCCCCATAATCAGGATCCATCGCACACCTGTACAGGGTGGACTGATCATTTGGAAACTCGGGCACTGCCCGAGGTCCCGGGGTCAGTAGGGGGCCCCATGAGATGCCCCTGG
The DNA here is from genome assembly GCF_062004578.1 of Staurois parvus. Taxonomy (NCBI): domain Eukaryota; kingdom Metazoa; phylum Chordata; class Amphibia; order Anura; family Ranidae; genus Staurois; species Staurois parvus. The sequence continues at coordinate 8,041,983 of NW_028317902.1, forward strand.
TACCTTTTTCATAGGTTTTTTTGAGTTTGGGCAAGGACACAGGGGCCCCATAATCCCCTATTGCCCGGGGGCCCCATGAGTTGTCAGTCCGCCCCTGCACCTGTAGTTCTTGCATAACATCAACTTTCGAGCAATTAAATTACTCACATCACCAAGCCTATCAAACAATTGAAAGTGACGGTGCTTGCATAATTCCAACCTTTGGATAAAAATGTTTTTGACCTTTTGTGAGTTCATACCTGAAAAAAAATTGTTTAAAATGTTATTATAAAAATCCATCTCCATGCCATCTGGTGTTTTGCAATGGAGATTGTGCAACAGTTTGTTCTACGAGATATTGGAACAACTAAACAAACTTGGCTAAACATTTTATAGAGACACATGAAAAGGACGCAAGATACCTGTAATAGAGATAATTAAATTCACAGACAGACCCATTAGGAGAGGGAACAGATTTTCTATATTATGTCATTGCTAAGCATTTAAGCACTTCCTGTCCGGACACTTTTACCCCCTTCCCGTCCAGGCCAATTTTCAGCTTTCAGCGCTATCACACTTTAAATGACAATTGCGCGGTCATGCAACACTGTACCCATATGAATTTTTTAGCATTTGTTTGAGACAGATAAAACTTTATTTTGGTGGTATTTATTCACCCCTGAGATTCTTATTTTTTTTTTGCTATATAATTGAAAAAGTCCAAAAATGTTGAAAAAAAGTGTTTTTTTTTTTAAATTTTACAAATAAATAATCTTTGTTCATAAATCTTGGCCAAAATGTATTCAGCTATCTTTTTAGTAAAAAAAAATAACCCAAATTAGTTTATAACCAAAAATTATAATTTTTCAAAAAACTTTTTTACATTTTATTTTTTTTTTTATATTATTATTATTATTTTTTTTTTTACCATACTGTCACCCTACCAGTACAGTGTCACCATAGTGACACTGTACTACTTTTAGGGGGTGATGAAGATTTTTTTTTTTTTTACACTGATTGCTTTTACACCCATAAAGGCTGTAAAATCAATAATATCTCCTTCTCTTTGGCTGTATTCTTGCAGCCATTGAGAAATACTGTGTGGGCTGTGATTGGTCACAGCTTGTCACATGGTACAAAGCTGTTGTGAATAGCCTTGTACCATGTGACCTCTGTGATCATTCACAGATTTCACACGTAGTAAGTAATGATGTCAGAAGTGACATCTTGCTTACTACTATTCATGTGATTACTGATTGGCCAATCAGTTATCACATGATCGGGACCTCACACAGAGGTCCCCTACACCGATCGGTGTTCCGCTGTGTCTGGAGGACACAGGGGGCACTGGATCGTGGTACCACGCGCTCCCGAGGAGCGCACACAGGCTAAAAATGTGGGCGCCATTTATGAACAGCAACCTGCTCCTGCACTGCCCCCATCTGGCTGTTTATGTAAATGGGCCGGACGGGAAGTGGTTAAAGGATAATTTCGCCTTTTGAACAAAAATAATAAATGCACACTTTTTTACAGTTAAAAAAAGAAGTGTATTCATTTTTTTGTCCAAAGGAGCCTGGAAAGCATTGCACCAGATCGCTGATGCCATACAGGTCTCCTGCAGACCTGTCAGAATATCTGACATGAGGGCGGTGGGCGTGGCTTCAGCTATGGGAACATGTTACACGTTCCCTAAAAACATGTTCCAAAGGTGAATTTATCCTTTAAGATCTTAACAATACACATACTGCATGTATATCCGAGGGAATTACTTTTGAATGGACTGTTTTTAATTACCATGGATTGTTCACAAAACAATAAGTTTGTCTATGCCAAAGTGAAATGCGTTAGATGTGTGGCCCCAAGTTAGAGGTCTGCAGTGTGTGCTGTATGTTTTTTCTGCACATTTATTAAACCCTTCTGTACTTCGAAAAACAATATTTTCTCATTTTTACTCTAGTATGAAATTTCCTTGTTTCAAAATATCTACTTGTATATAAGCAATTTGTGTGTATATAAACAATGTGTCGCAGGCGTCCTTGCTCACCCTCACGTGGTGTGCGTTAGTTAGATAAAAATAAAAGAATTAGGTGCCGCGCTCTATGCACCTAATATTATTTATTATTTTTTGTTTTGTTTAAATATTGGCATGAGGTGCATAAATGGGTATTCATGGTGATAGTTGAGAGAGATCAATATATATGAGTTTAAATAATTTTTTATTAATTTTTTAAGAAAAACAATGCATAGAGCGCGGCACCTAATTCTTTTATTTTCTCATTTTTGTCATAAAAAATATACAAAAAAACTCAAATTTCGTCAAAAATTTAGGCCAAAATGTATTCTGCTACATATTTTTGGTAAAAAATCCCAATAAGTGTATATTGATTGCTTTGTGTGAAAGTTATAGCGTCTACAAACTATGGTATAGATATTGGAATGTACACAGCTTTTACTTTCTGACTGCCTATCACATTTCTTGAGCAGCTAAAATACCAGTACAAACACCCCTAAATGACCCCTTTCAGAAAGTAGACACCCTAAGCTACGCTGAGAGGCATATTGAATCCATGGAAGATTTATTTTTTTTTAACAAGTCTTTGGAAAATGACAAAAAACATTTTTTTTATTTTTATTTTACACAAAGTTGTCACTTACATAATATATTGATCACACAATAATCCAATAAGCACCTTCAGGCTTTTAAAGGGCTTTATTTCCTCATTACATTTGCTGACTACCTATCACAGTTTTGGAGGCCCTGAAATGCCAGGATAGCACCAACCCCCCCCCAAATGACCCCTTTTTGGAAAGTAGACACCCCAAGGAATTTAAAAAGAGGTATTTTACAGAAATACATTTTTCTCACAAGGATATACTAGGCCGCTCATGCTCGCCAGTTCACCTTTATGGGGTCGGGTATGCCTGATCTTAACAGGGACCTCTTCTTCATCGTCCGAGCTACCTGTCAGGGTGCCGCTGCTGTCTACAGGTTCATATTCTGAGGCTGATTGTGTCAGGGAGTCTTCCCCTTCACTCTCACCTGACATGCTCAGAATCCTATAGGCCTCTTCACTAGTGTACCTTTTATTGGACATTTTGGTTTTTAAATTTACAGGTAACTAGAGCAACTCATGGGGAAAAAGAGCACCTGGCTGTCAGGAACTGCTTGAACTTCTACAAAAAAGTTTACCAGCAAGTGCTAACAGAGATCAGGCCTGATTCTCCAAACAGATCAGGCCTGATTCTCCGAACACTGCGGTTTTGTGTGCAATCAGGGGCGGAATGACCATTTGGAAATTCCGGCACTGCCCGAGGGCCCAGGGTCAGTTGGGGGCCCCATGAGATGCCGCTGCTACCTTTTTCATAGGCTTTTTTTAGTTTGGGCAAGGACACAGGGGCCCTATGATCCCCTATTGCCTGGGGGCCCCATGAGTTTCAGTCCGCCCCTGTGTGCAATGTATTACAGGTGACAGTGATCAGAAATTATACTGACACTGCACTTCTTGTTAGGGGTGGGGGGGAGCATTGGGGCTAAACGCTAGTGCTGGCAGTGAACGGGATGATCCTGCTGACACTGCATTTTTGGGGACACTAATACTAAGGAGGCACTGGTATAGTTTTGTTCGTGATCAATATATTGATCCGTACAAACACTATACTAGTAATGATGGTGATCAGCGACCTATAGCGTGAGTGCGATAGTGTGCGGGCAATATAACGCTAGCTGACCCTAGCTGGGAGGGACGCTAACTGACCCTGATGCTATCTGACACTATCTGACGTCGCTAGTGGCACTAATACAGTGATCAGTGAAAAATACTGCACGCTGACACTGTATTAATGGCACTGCCAGGGTGGCAGGGGGCAATCAAAGGGTTAAATATGGCAATCAAGTGGTTAAAATATCTCTATCTAACGTATGTGGGTGCAGTGTGCTGCTTTTACTCACGTGTGATGTCTTTCTTTTCTCTCTGGAACAAAATGGTTCCAGGGAGAGAAGAACCAGCTAGATCCTGTGCCTGTATTTACAAATACAGGGACAGCTCTCCATCTCCATTCGCTATAGGAGATCGGCAGAGTCTCAGCCAAAATCATTGGCTGAGACCTACTGACATACACCTCCTACAACAAAATGACAGCGGGGGTCAGCAGGGGGGGCGCACGTATGCGCACTCTAAACCTGGAAGAGCAAAGCAAGGTACGGGTACATCATTTTGCCTGCAGCTACCGCTCGCCCGCAGTACATTGTTAACCGTTTTCTCACCGCCCTATAGCAGAAATACTGCTACAAGGCCGCAGGGGTGCGCAAAATCACGTGTATATATATGTGATTTTGCATTTCTGGGTAGGGGGTGCGTGTGGGTCGCACATGTGCCCTACCCGCACCGCCATTGGCGGCCTCACCTGTCAATCACCGGGTCCCGACCTGGCGATCGCTGCGTACCGGAGGAGACACCTGTATGCAAAAAATACAGATACCTCCCCTGTCAGCTCCTGCAGTGTGCTTACAGTGTAAAGCACACACACAGCACACAGTAAAACAGCACACAGTTAACCCTTTGATTGCCCCAGATGTTAACCCCTTCCTGCCCAGTGCTATTAGTACAGTGTCAGTGCTTTTTATTAGCACTGATCACTGTATTAGTGTCACTGGGGATGTCAGTGACAGTTAGTTCCCCCCAGTGTCAGAATGCCTGTCGCAGTCCTGCTAAGTCACTGATCGCCGCAATAACTAGTATGAAAAAAAAAAAATATTCCAGTATCTATACCGCCATTTGTAGATGCTAGAACCTTCACATAAACCAATTAATTTACACGTATTGGGATTTTTTTTGCAGACGTGTAGCAGAATACATTTTGGCCTAAATTTATGACAAAATTAGATTTTTTTTATTTTTTTGCTTTTTTTCTCAAAATTGTCAGTCATTTTTTTTATAGCGCAAAAAATTAAAACCACACAGGTGATCAAATACCACCAAAAGAAAGCTCTATTTGTGAGAAAAAAGGACATGCATTTCATTTGGGTGCAGCGTTGCATGACCGTGCAATTGTCAATTAAAGTAACGCACACCGTATCGCAAAAAATGGCCTGGTCAGGAAGGGGGTAAATCCTCCCGATAGCAAGTGCTTAATCCACTGTGCTTGATATAATGAGTTAAAAGAATGTACTGCCAAAAGGAAAAAGCACACTGAATGTTCAACTGAGGTCAAAAGTGGAATCAGAGCCCAAAATGATGTTGCAAGTCAAATTCCTGGCATTCTGTATGCATGCTCATGTGTGTGTGTGTGTTGTAGCTTGGTTTTTTAAATTCTATTAACACAGTTATAAAGCAATACCAAAGGGTTCATATTTTTTACCTCTACTCTTAATAAATATAAAGAACATTACAAAAGTGCACAATACATTATAGAAAGCCTCACTGATGCAACCTATGGAAAAACATTTTTCACTTGCCTGACATTGCTAACCTAATTGATTGTACTTCTAAATTTGAATTCATGCTGTATGATGTTAATTGCAGGAAGTTCCTGAAGATGACAGAGCCAGTATTTATAATTCTGTTATCATCAATACATCTAAGGAGATGATGTGTTACAGTGATTACCCAATACCAGAGGACTACCCCAATTACATGCACAATTCCAAGGTGCTGCAGTATTTCCGCCTGTATGTCGAGCATTTTCAGCTGCTGAAATACATCAATTTCAAGGTAATTATTACTGTTTTTCAAATGTTGTAAATAATAAATGACCCTTCAATGTTATTGGTAGAATACTGTAACATTGTAATCAACACATAAAATAAAGTACAACAAATAAAATAAAGTACATTACAGTTTTACCTAATGAATTAAAGTGATTTTAAAGGTTTTTTTTTTAAATATTAAACATGTTATACTCACCTGCTCTGTGCAATGACAATAGAAATGGAATTGCTGCACATTCTCCTGGAAGCGCAAATAATTTCTTGAAGTGTCAAATACAGATTAAAACATCCCAGCAGTGATGCACTGATATGTCGGCCACCAAAAATTATCGGCCGAAATGAGGGTTATCGGCATTTTGCCAATAAAAAAAAAGGTGCCGATTTTGACAATTGACTTCAATGCAAAATTGCAACCTATTGACTTCAATGCAAAATTGCATTCCAGTTTTGATAATGCTGGTAACGTTAGCTGTGTAAAGTCACGTTAAAAACGTAAGTTTTTCAGCTTTTTTGGGGGGGTTTTTGCATTAGCGTTTAGTGGTGTTTTGCTACATTTAGCGGCGTTTTCCAGTGTTTTTCTGTGTTTGTGTTTTTGCGGTTTACCAAAAAAGTCCAAAAATGCCGGTTTGCTGCGTTTTACCACGTTTTACCGCATTGTGCCGCGTTTTTCAGCGATAGAGCATGTTTACAGCTAAAAAACTCCTCTAGAAACCGACTAGTCCTGGGTTTTTTTTCCAATCAAAAAAGTCCCTGCCAAAAAACATTGATTACAGTCCGTGTGCATGGATACATAGGATAAGATGCTGGGGGGTTTATTAACTGTAGAAAAAAAACGTCAAAAGCCAAAAACAGCAGCTGTAAAAACGTCCAGTGTCATGAAGACTTAAGCCTAGATATGGTTTTCAATTAACGAGATTCTTGGGTTATGTTTTGAATGGGAATCATTTTAATTTAGAATGTCTTCTTCATGGTCATTGTTTGTGCCAATTCACAAGTTCTGCGACTAAAGCTGGTCATACATTATACAATTTTTCTTATTCAATTTCCTTTAAATTTACCTTCAACTATGCAGTGCAAGGGCTTGCCTGATTGCATACAAATTGAATGTGATTAGGTTTGACCTCATATTATATAATTTTGGTATATCTAAAGGGAAATTGTACAAGAAAATTGTATAATGTATGGCCAGCTTTAGACAACTAAATGTTTCTAAACCGCAAAACAAACATGTAATATATTGCAGCAGTTCTCAGGTGTGATGTCTGCATTCTTTTTTAAGGCTGTTTTCAACCATGTGACCCTGTTCTAGACTGACAAAGCTCTTTTACTGTGCCGTATTTATGGAGGACCAGCATTGTCACCCTAGTACAGGAAGTCATTTTAGACTCAAGAACACTTTTCCTCATCTCCATAACATAGGTGGGAGGTGTTCTGTAGACCACATAGAGAACTTAAGACAATGCTAACGTATAACAGTACTAACGTCATTCATGTCTGCCTCAATGGGAAGAAAATGAAAAAAATGTATCAGTGACCACTGCCCTTGATGGCTAGCCTGTCTTGTTTGGCTCTGTTCCATTGGACATCAACAGGTGTAGTCAAATGGCTTCTGTCTTGTTCTCTCTTACATGAAGACGGCTGTTTGCAGCATTCGTAAACGCCCAGATTTTCTCACCACTGGCCAGTGGGATGTTGTCACAGAGTCGGAAGGAAAACAGGAGAAGCATGTCTTTGATGCCATTCTTGTGTGCATAGGTCACCACACACATCCAAAATTACCTCTTCATTCTTTTCCAGGTATGACGTTTTCAAAATGATAAGGTATACCCATACACAGGAAGATTTCATTAAACTGTGAGAGATTTGTCTACCCTTTCCTGTAAAGTGACTTTTCTCACTCATTTCACTTGGTGGATTACCATATTTTTTTGTTCCATAAGACACACCTAGATTATAGAGGAGGAAAACAAGAAAAAAAATATTCTGAACCAATTGATTGCAGACATAGTACAGGGGATGACCAGAGACTGCGGACATAGTACAGATGACCAGAGACTGCGGACATAGTACAGATGACCAGAGACTGCGGACATAGTACAGGAGATGACCAGAGACTGCGGACATAGTACAGGAGATGACCAGAGACTGAAGATATAGTACAGGAGATGACCAGAGACTGAAGATATAGTACAGGAGATGACCAGAGACTGTGGACATAGTATAGGAGATGACCAGAGACTGCAGACATAGTACAGGAGATGACCAGAGACTGGAGACACACTACAGGAGATGACCAGAGACTGCAGACAGTACAGGAGATGACCAGAGACTGCGAACATAGTACAGGAGATGACCAGAGACTGCGGACAGTACAGGAGATGACCAGAGACTGCAGACAGTACAGGAGATGACCAGAGACTGCGAACATAGTACAGGAGATGACCAGAGACTGCGGACATAGTACAGGAGATGACCAGAGACTGCGGACACAGTACAGGAGATGACCAGAGACTGCGGACACAGTACAGGAGATGACCAGAGACTGCGGACACAGTACAGGAGATGACCAGAGACTGCGGACACAGTACAAGAGATGACCAGAGACTGCGGACACTGTACAGGAGATGACCAGAGACTGCGGACATAGTACAGGAAATGACCAGAGACTGCAAACAGACTACAGGAGATAACCACAGACTTGCAGACACACTACAGGGGATGACCAAGAGACTAGAGACAGCACAGGAGATGACCAGAGACTGCAGACATAGTACAGGAGATGACCAGAGACTGAAGACCTTTGGGGAGGGGGGGTACTTGCACCCACATCCGCGGAGTTGTCCTCCCCGTAGTCTTGTGTGACACGTGACAGGTCCCAGAAGACTACAGGTGTCCATTCACAAAGCACAGCGCTTCTCGCACATGCGCAGTGGGCACCTGGCTGTGAAGCCGCAAGCTGTCACGGCCGGTCGCCCACACTACTGAAGATGCTGGCGCCAGGGAGAGAGGATGGCTGGTGAAAGCAGGACACCACTGGACCGAGGAACAGGTAGGACCGAAGAGCAGGTTCTTCTGCACAGTACAGCCGAGTGACCAGCCTGGTATTCTAACACGGCGGCGTATTTGCTCTATAAGACGCACAGTCATTTGCCCCCATTTTTTCGGAGGGAAAAAAGTGCGTCTTATGGAGCGAAAAATATGGTAAGTGAAGCTATGTTCACTTCGATTTACTAATCATGTGAAAATGTAAACCTGTTTTTTATTAATTACTCTGCACATAACTGGATATTCAAATTAAACGTAGTTTCCCTTTATTTACTAAGCTAAACAACTCACTTGGATGCCACAGATGGCATGTGACCCATCAACATATAGACATATATGGGGAGCAATATTACTCTGCAAATGCCACTTTATGCATTGTCATACTACCTTAAACCCAGTCTTTCCAGACAGTATGATCACCTGCTGACTTGGCACCGTCCACAGGCAGTTGCACTCTTCAATAAGACACAGAAGTTGAATTCAACACAATTTTACTTCAGACAATTGCAGTACAAAGAATATTTTCCAGTCTTTTGAAGTATAGGAAGACAATGACTTTCCAGAGCCCTCTCTGTGAAAACCTGTGAGCACTTACTAAGGGAACATGGAAGAAATGGGGGGGGGGTGTCTTGCTAGGAATTAATAAACTAGCACTAAATAGGAGGGGTCGGCTGAGGATGATATCACAGTCACATTAGTAAATTGTAGTAATGGCCAGAAACTTCCACTAGATATCAAAACATGCTGATGAATAATAAAATCTAAAGCATCTCAGTACAATACAGAAAAATCACATGAACATGGGGCAGAACACTGACCAGATCAGAATATCAGCTGGAAAAACTGGTAAGCGGGAAGACTTCCACATTTAGAGATCTGATCACTAATTGGTTAATGGCTTTGCTGTCTTAATCTCTATTGATGAAAACTATGATTGTGATGAATGATAAGATGATTAAATAAATATTAGAGATCCAGCTCCAAATGGCCCTGTATCCATAGCATTTTCTTTCTAAACCCCCAAGGGGGTTAAGAACTTCAGATCTAGGAGATGAAATATGAATATGAACCTATTGTTATGAAAAGATCCAAGAGTCAATGGCTGAGGAGGTGTTTTCGTTTGAGTTCACAGAACCCTTTATGATAAGGCTCATTAAAATGTGTAAGGCCTTTGTACTGAAAGGTCATAGGAGGAGGATAGCACCAGCATCAGTTGGAGTTTGTTTGGGCTTGCCATAATCTTGATTTATGTTTTTTTTTAATTTGTTTATAACGTTTTAGTAATTTTATTTTGTTACATAGTTACATAGTTGGCAGGGGCGGACTGACAACTCATGGGGCCCCGGGCAATAGGGGATCATGGGGCCCCTGTGTCCTTCCTCAAACTCAAAAAAGCCTATGAAAGAGGTACCAGGGGCATCTCATGGGGCCCCCTACTGACCCTGGGCCCTCGGGCAGTGCCCGAGTTTCCAAATGGTCAGTCCGCCCCTGATAGTTGGTAAGGTTGAAGGTTGTGTGTGTTTGTCACTACCACCAGCATATTCCTGTACATTGTGCTTGCTAGGAAACATATGTAACAGTTTTTTTAAAGTACAAGTATAGCTTTTTTTTTTTTTAAATGAAATGAAAAAATCTTACGTGCTACTATGGATCAAAAAATCAAGTGCATCTACAAAAACATGTAAATACACATATAGCTGCTGTAACACAACACCCTATCTCATATATGGGTAAGATCAATAAATAAATGAAAACTAATGTGCAGCGCTATAAAGTGGGAAATATCCATATCATATTAATATAACAATAATAAAATAGTGAATAATATAAGTGATAATTGTATAAAAGTCCCAAAGAAATTGCTTCTAATAGAATATCCTTCCTCCTGTGAACACATGGTGTTCCAACCACAGAAATGTGCACAATTCCTGCACCAGATGTCTGCTCACCTCCAGCAGTGCGACCTCACATATATTATGCTCGGTCTAACCACGGTTTTGGTCCCATAATGGACTCTGAAGATCCACTTGATGAGTAATGGAATCCAATGGCTCGCTCCAAAAGCAGCCCTCATTGGCAGTTATTCCTTATTATTAAAAAACTTCACATAGTATGTACCCTTTAAAAAGCTTTATTTCTCACAAAAAAACTTCCAATTATTCACTCACATGTGACAGGTGCCAGACTACACCAAGTATAAAAAGCCTCCAATATATATCTCTGCAATCTTAAGAATCTGTGCCGTCTGAGTCAGCTGAAAAATACTACAGTGGTATGTTTTAAAAGCATGACATCGCGTCATGATGTCATCTGCAAGCTCCCCCCTTTTTTTGCTATGCTTCTCCTATGGATCACAGAAATGCAGTTCATTCTGCACTCATGTGACCTGTTTTCAGCTAACAGCAGGCTAAAGTCACTCTCTCTGAAAATATGCCGACCATATGGGCACCTGGCTCAGCCTCTCGATCCACTAGGACCCTGAGTCAGCCCCTCCAACCCCTTCCACAGCCCAGTGACCCAGTGAGCGCTGGAGGGACAGAGCAGGAAGCTGGTGACTGGCAGTCACTGCTCTGCTCAGAGCGGAGGAGGAGAACTGAGCAATCAGTGGTGTTTGATCACTCAGTTCTCACTGCAGAGCCAGCAGGGGGCAGATGCAGCATCAAATCAATGCTGCATTCACTTAGGTGAATATAATTATTTTTTTTTTAAAAGACATACTTCTCATTTCATTTACCTGCTCTACCCACTGACACCACCAACTGTAGAAGGGACTTTCACATCATCACCACTCTAACACTAAGGAACCTCTTCCACAGTTTAAGACCGCGCTGCTTTTTTTCCAACTTTATTGTGTGGCCGCATGTTTTCATAGCCCTTTTTAATCATCACTCAGGGAAAATAAATTTAATGTATGTAATTGTTCCTCACAACTGAGGTCCTTCAGCCCCCTTAACCCTTTCGCTGCCAGGTCCATAAGCAGGGGGTTTTATACACAATCTGGTGGCTGCAGCCATCGGGATTGTGTATAAAACTGACAGACTCCTGTCTATTAGGTGAAAGCAGTGAGCTATCTCTGCTGCTGCCAATTGTTTCCACAACCACAGTTCTGATGCCCCCCCCCGTTGGCACACTCCTGCCATTAAACCGGGCTCTGCTTGCCTATCTGTGGGCCCAGGGAGAGCTCTACTCCCCTTCTTTGTGTGACCTTGAAGGTGACGTCCATGATGTCCCTTCTGGGTCACGGATGTCACTTTCCTGACTAGATTAGCCAGGGAAAGATGTATAGCAATGCGATTTGCATTGCATTACATCTACTGGAGCCCAGAGGAGACATGCAGGGTCTTTTAGATGTATGTCTCAATAAAGAGAGCCTGTCACCAAAAAGTCATCACATAGGAGACTTTGTGTCCCCTATGTGATGACAAAAAAAGTTAGGTAAAAAAAAATAAAATTACACCTAATCACATAACATCATTCCTACCCCCCCAAAAAAAATGTTGAGGCCCCCCCCCACATACATACACATACAGACCTTCTCCAGAATGCTAAACTGATGACCTGTAGGGGCTTTTGAAGCCTCTTCTATAGAACATATAGGGTACTGAAGTTTGATGCAATTTCATAGGCACACACAAATTTAAGGTTTGGCATGTTGGGTATTTATTTACTCAGCACAACTTCATCTTTTATATTTTACTAAAATCTGGGTAATGTACTGCGTTTTTTTGCCCTAAAATTCACTTTAGTGTGATTTTGTACTGACATTTTGCTTTTCCTAGACCTTTGCAATAATATCATGTGACCCAAAAAATTTGGAACTACAACTATTTTATTCTCTAGGGTGTCTGCTTTCAGAAAATATATAATTTTGGGGGGTTTTGTTTAATCTTCAGGCCTAAAATGATTTTTTAAACGTGTGCAAAAAATTAGGGAAAAAAAGGCCCTGGCAGCGAAACGGTTAATAGCTCCATTGCCGTGCTTTGTACTCTCTTCAGTTCAAGCATATCCTTCCTGAGAACTGATGACCAGAAATGGACAGCATACAGTAAAGGAAATAAGTATTTGATCCCCTGCTGATTTTGAATGTTTGCCCACCTACAAAGAAATGATCAGTCTAAAAATCGAAAGGTAGGTGTATTGTAACACTGAGAGATAGAATAGCAACAAAAAATTCAAAAGAAATGCATGTCTAACAAATTATAAACTGATTTGCATGTTCATGAGGGAAATAAGTACAGTGGGGATCGAAAGTTTGGGCACCCCAGCTAAAATTTTGTATTAATGTGCATAAAGAAGCCAAGGAAAGATGGAAAAATCTCCAAAAGGCATCAAATTACAGATTAGACATTCTTATAATATGTCAACAAAAGTTAGATTTTATTTCCATCATTTACACTTTCAAAATAACAGAAAACAAAAAATGGCGTCTGCAAAAGTTTGAGCACCCTGAAGAATTTATAGCATGCACTGCCCCCTTTGCCAAGCTGAGACCTGCCAGTGTCATGGATTGTTCTCAATCATCGTCTGGGAAGACCAGGTGATGTCAATCTCAAAGGTTTTAAATGCCCAGACTCATCTGACCTTGCCCCAACAATCAGCACCATGGGTTCTTCTAATCAGTTGTCTAGAAAACTGAAACTGAAAATAGTTGACGCTCACAAAGCTGGAGAAGGCTATAAGAAATTAGCAAAGCGTTTTCAGATGTCAATATCCTCTGTTCGGAATGTAATTAAGAAATGGCAGTCATCAGGAACAGTGGAAGTTAAAGCAAGATCTGGAAGACCAAGAAAAATATCAGACAGAACAGCTCGCAGGATTGTGAGAAAAACAATTCAAAACCCACGTTTGACTGCACGATCCCTCCAGAAAGATCTGGCAGACACTGGAGTTGTGGTACACTATTCCACTATAAAGAGATACTTGTACAAATATGGTCTTCATGGAAGAGTCATCAGAAAAAAACCTCTTCTACGTCCTCACCACAAAAATCATCGTTTGAACTTTGCAAATGAACATATAGGCAAGCCTGATGCATTTTGGAAACAAGTTCTGTGGACCGATGAGGTTAAAATTGAACTTTTTGGCCAGAATGAGCAAAGGTACGTTTGGAGAAGAAGGGGCACAGAATTTAATGAAAAGAACCTCTGTCCAACTGTTAAGCATGGGGTTGGATCAATCATGCTTTGGGGTTGTGTTGCAGCCAGTGGCACAGGGAACATCTCACGAGTAGAAGGAAAAATGTATTCAATAAAATCTCAGCAAATTTTGGATGGTAACTTGATGCCATCTGTGAAAAAGCTGAAGTTAAATAGTGGATGGCTTCTACAAATGGATAATGATCCTAAACCCACCTCGAAATCCACGGGGGATTACATCAAGAGGCGTAAACTGAAGGTTTTGCCATGGCCTTCACAATCTCCTGACCTCAACATCATTGAAAATCTATGGATAGACCTTAAAAGAGCAGTGCGTGACAGACAGCCCAGAAATCTCAAAGAACTGGAAGACTTTTGTAAGGAAGAATGGGCAAAGATACCTCAAACAAGAATTGAAAGACTCTTGGCTGGTTACAAAAAGCGTTTACAAGCTGTGATACTTGCCAAAGGGGGCAGTACAAGATATTAACTCTGCAGGGTGCCCAAACTTTTGCAGACGCCATTTTTTTGTTTTCTGTTATTTTGAAAGTGTAAATGATGGAAATAAAATCTAACTTTTGTTGACATATTATAAGAATGTCTAATCTGTAATTTGATGCCTTTTGGAGATTTTTCCATCTTTTCTTGGCTTCTTTATGCACATTAATACAAATTTTTAGCTGGGGTGCCCAAACTTTCGATCCCCACTGTATTTGATTTCCTATCATTCAGCAGGATTTATGGCTACCAGGTGTCTTTCATACAGGTAACAAGCTGAGATTAGAAGCAATCTCTTAAAGGAAGTGCTGCTAATCTCATTTTGTTACCTGTATAAAAGATACCTGTCCACAGAAGCAATCAAACAATCAGATTCCAAACTCTCCACCATGGCAAGGACCAAAGAGCTGTCCAAGGATGTCAAGGACAAGACTGTAGACCTACACAAGGCTGGACTGGGCTACCAAACTATCTCCAAGAAGCTTGGTGAGAAGGTGACAACAGTTGGTGCAATCATTCGCAAATGGAAGCAACACAAAACAACTGTCAGTCTCCCTAGGTCTGGTGCACCATGCAAGATCTCACCTCTTGGAGTGTCAATAATCATGAGAACTGTGAGGAATCATCCCAGAACTACACATGAGAATCTTGTCAATGATCTCCAGGCAGCTGGGACCACAGTCACCAAGAAAACAATTGGTAACACACTACGCCGACAAGGATTGAAAGGGAGCAGAGGTCCCTCTGCTCAAGAAAGCACATGTCCAGGCCTGTCTGAAGTTTGCCACTGAACATCTGAATGATTCAGAGGAAGACTGGTTTAAAGTGTTGTGGTCAGATGAGACCAAAATCAAGCTTTTTGGCATCAACTCAACTCGCCGTGTTTGGAGAAGGAGGACTGCTGCCTATGACCCCAAGAACACCATCCCAACTGTCCAACATGGTTGTGGAAACATTCTGCTTTGGGGGTGTTTTTCTGCTAAGGGGACAGGACAACTGCACCACATCAAAGGGACAATGGACGGGGCAATGTACCATCAAATCTTGGGTGAGAACCTTCCCTCAGCCAGGGCATTGAAAATGGGTTGTGGATCGGTATTCCAGCATGACAATGACCCAAAACACACGGCCAAGGCAACAAAGGAGTGGCTCAAGAAGAAGCACATTAAGTTCCTAGAGTGGCCTAGCCAGTCCCCAGATCTTAATTGAAAATCTGTGGAGGGAGCTGAAATTTCGAGTTGCCAAACATCAGCCACCAAACCTTAAAGACTTGGAGAGGATCTGCCAAGGAGAGTGGGCCAAAATCCCTCCTGAGATGTGTGCAAACCCGGAGGCCAACTACAGGAAACGTCTGACTTGTGATTACCAACAAGGGATTTGCCACCAAGTACTAAGTCATGTTTTGTGAAGGGGATCAAATACTTATTTCCCTCATGAACATGCAAATCAGTGCATAATTTGTTAGACATTTATTTCTATTGAATTTTTTGTTGCTATTCTGTCTCTCAGTGTTACAATACACCTACCATTAGATTTTTAGACTAGTCATTTCTTTGTGAGTGGGCAAACATTCAAAATCAGCAGGGGATCAAATACTTATTTTCTTCACTGTATTTAAGTTGTGGTCAAACCAGAGTTTTGTAAAGTGATAGAATTATGCTGTAGTTGTATCGCTTGAATATATACTCTTTTTAATGCATGCTAAAAGGTTTCTGGCCTTGCATGATACAACTTGTTGTTTGCTATTGTTTGTCTACTAGGACCCCCAGATCTTTTTCCATCCTGGATTCTCCCAGAGGTTCTGGGATAGCTCCCAAGTGCATCACTTTACATTCTTCAATATAAATCCTTATCTGCCATATAGCTCCCTACCCCACTATTCTTTCTAGATCTTCTTCTACAGTTGCTATATCCTATTGTGAAGTTATTGCTCTGTTTAGCTTTGTATCAACAGCAAATATGTAGCATGACTTTTGTTTTGCACATATCTATCAGCTCAAATTTTCAATGTTGTGATAAAAATATTTATAATTACATTTTACTTTTACATATCTAAACTTGAAATGTTTAAGGCCCCTTTCACATGGTGTGGAAATCCATTCCGATCAGCAGGGCATCCATTCACAGATCTCTTACTGATACTCAGAGTATGCAAAGTGGACATGGACGGAGACTGCTTTGCTCTATGGGTGGCTGGGAGTAAACAAACTCTTCGGTCTGTTTACACCTGATTACCCTCTGATCAACCTAAATGGAAGAGGATGGATCTCCTTCTCTCTTCCTTTAGTGGACCTGAACAGACCCGGAGGTAGGCAGATGTAAATGGACACAAGTCTGTTTACACCCGCTTGTCCATAGGAATGCATGGACCTTCCGATTAGGTCTACCAGAAAAACTGACAGGTGGACCTAATTGGATCACATGTGTGAAAGGGGCCTAACTCTGTATTTTACACACATATCTATTTCTTTATTTTTATGCTCAGCCATTGAAGACTACAGGAAAGATTGTCTGTCCTATCAGCATTGGTAGCTCGAAAAACCCAGCCTATAATGTAATTAACTTTGCAAGCACTTAATGTTCCAATAAACAGCATTACCCTGATAAGACAGGGTTTTATATTTATTTAAATAGGAATGCGTTTTTGGGAATCAAAAAGGTAATACTTCTTTGCTGTTGTTTACAGGCATTGAAAACTTCAAAGGTCAGTACTTTCATAGCCGCGACTACAAAAATGCCGAACCTTTCAAAAACAAGAGGATAATAGTTATTGGTATTGGAAACACTGCAGTTGATCTTGTGGTGGAACTCAGCGCTGTAGCTAAGCAGGTATGTATTCTGATTCTTCTGAGGATGGGGTGAATCTTTTTTTAAGTCTGTATTTTCAAAAAGTTCACTGCTCTAAAAAAGATTTTGCTGCAAAATGCATTTATCAATAGCGTGCAGAAAGAGTGCTATAATGTTCTATTACCCCTATAAATTAAGTATAATGAGTAGCACCCTCCATATTTAAGCTAGTGTGAGCTAGACTTGGTTGGACAGGGGCTGAGCAGCAGCCCAGGTGTAATAGCCATAGAGGGGTCAAATTGTGGTCAGGGCTGAGAGGATCTGCAGGCCAGCTCCTCTGGAATTTCCCCCTGTTCTAGGGCTTTTGGAGGAAGGCCTTAGAGGCAGTGGATGGATCTATGGAGTGGCTGGCTGCACTTTTGAGGGGTTCTAGTCAATCCCCACAGGAGGTTGGCAAAGGGCTGGGTACCCTAAAAGTGTTGGAGCCTGCTCAGTTGCAGAAGAGTTGGCGGGAGTGTTTGGGTGGAAGATGTAAAGTTGATGGAAGGAGGCTGTGAGGAAGCCCAATGGGATTGGGCCTACTTGCAGGCCTGGATCTGGAAAGGAGGAAAGCTCAGAGCTCTCCGACCCCCTGAGAGAGTACCACCTGTATAGCAGGGAAGGAGCAGCCCAGCTGACAGGCCTGGTAACAACAGCCAACCCACAAGCTGTACAGGAAAGGATCTGAGTGAGTACACTTACACCACCTGGGTGGATAGGGGAAGGAACACTCTGGTGGATATCCAGATTAGCCACCTACCAGTGACTGTTCAACTATTAAAGTGTCAGGAACCGGATCCCCTGCTTAGGGAGGTCCCCAGATTGCTGGGTGAAGAAGAAGAGTTCATCTAGGGTCTGCGGTGGTACATTAAGGAGACGCTGGCTAGCTCTCCAACAAAGGCTGTGCTGCAGAGAAGACTTTTAAATAATTCCAGGGAGTTGTCCTTAGTTTATCAGTTTTCTTTGGCATCCTGTACACCCCTAACCCTATCCTAGTTCAAAATCCCCTAAATAAAACAACAAAACCAAGGCTGAAGGACTGATTTCTGACTCTAGATGAAAGCCTGTGTGAAGATGCATGATGCCTGGCTGTGCAGGACTATAGGGGGACCCAAATCTCCTAGTCACTCCTAAGAGGGTAGCGCTAGACATGAAAATGAACTCTTCAATTTGTTTGGAGCATGTTCTGAACAAGGTGCTTACTGAACTTCTCTGTGTGCTCCCACCAACATAAAACAATACTGCCTTCTTCTGTGAAAGGAATTCACAACTCCTAGAGAAACTGTTGTATTTTATACTAGTGCCTGTTCACTGCTAATCTGTGTGAAATTGCATCTGATGGCTGTGCCCTCATGTTGTCCATAATAAAATCAACAAGCGATCTCAACAAATGTCATAATTGCTAGTGCATGTGTAAACAGCAACTATGAAAAAATTGATCCTGACCAATAATTAAATACCTCAAACAAAATAAATCAATGAATACATAAAGAGTAATCTGACAGTCAATGTATAATACTGTAATGTTTAAAAGAAAAGTGTGGACTTTTTTTTCACCCCTCTGGAATTTCCCAGTATGTACAGCCTGTGAAGATGGGGGCACCAATATGTACTTCTTGAAGACGCTGCCAGGCGAAACGTACGTCAAAGCGCGATTCCGGGTTCCAGTGACGT
Organism: Staurois parvus; assembly: GCF_062004578.1. Taxonomy (NCBI): domain Eukaryota; kingdom Metazoa; phylum Chordata; class Amphibia; order Anura; family Ranidae; genus Staurois; species Staurois parvus. Next base: position 8,060,847 of record NW_028317902.1, read on the forward strand.
CACGTCCGGCCCCAGCAAGGGCGAGGCTTGGAATGCATGTTGGCCATCTTAGACTTCACAGGCTGTACATACTGGTGCTGGTAGAATAGGCACCTTTACATGTGAGTGCATAGCATTCTTTTAAACATGTTCCATTATAAATAAAAACTGCACTTAGATTGCATAAATTTCCCTTGGTTTTTTTGAGTGACTTGGCACTACAATATAAGGAAAACCTGCTACAAGGTACCCCCTTTTTTCTGGAGAGTCCATTGGCAATCCTCCTTCCTTGGACCATTACCTGCGGAGTGTTGGTGACTGGGAGGACTAACCTGGGATAGTTCACTTTTTTTCACCGGGGTGTGGACACGTGAATTTCTGTGATCAACATTATCTCCCAAAGGACTGTTATAATCCTTGATTGTTATCACGATCAATTTGTGTTTGACACATGGTGAAGGCACATGGACTTTTATGATTTACATTACACCTACGGTATCTTTCCCCAGCCTGGACCAGCTGAGTGATGTCACGGGTCAGAGAAGTGCAGAACGAACTACACTCCTGTGATCCACAGAAGTACAGCCAAAAGAGATTTGGCTGTACTTCTCCTTTTAATAAGGTTCTTCAAAAAGTTTCTGCACTTTTTTTTTTACATAGATATGTATAAAAGTGCGGAAGCTTTTTGAAGACCTCCTTGTATATAGTAAATATGTGCACATTCATAGTACAATCATAAGTTAGTGCCAAGTCCCTGCAGATTTCATCCAGCAAGTGGCAAAGAACAAACAGCATGTAAATGTTTCTCCATGTGGATCCCCCACCATAATTCACTCAGCCTCTTACAAAATATTATTGCTCTCCTTTAGTAACAGAGATCCACATGCGGTCAATGTAGGTAAACCTCTGAAGCAGTCTGCTTCTGCCAGCACTATCCATCAGACCTCCAGCCAGCAAACATCAAAGGGTTAAGAACACACCATATACAATAGTGTTATCGTCTAAGAAAATAAAAGGTAGCTGACATAGTGTTATACCGCCAAACTAAGTTGCTTTGTTCCTCAATAGGGCAGGTACTCACACAGCAAATGAACAGAGAACACAAGCAGGTAAGGCCACAAATCTGAGCAGAGCTAGGACAAGGGGTGGACAGGAGGGGCGTCTGCCCTGGGCGCTGTGATATCATTTGAGATGGGGGAGCACTGCATAAAGAGTTCCTGCAGCTACAAGCTGACAGGAGTAGTCTCAGCAGAATCACTACTCCTGCCAGCTTAGTGTAGAAAACAAGCAGAATCAGGAGAGCTGAAGAGATCCAGGAGAAGGTGTGGGCTGTGCTTTCTCTCCCCTCCAGTTCCTCCTCCTGCTACTGCAGAGCTCCCACATCTGGACTGTCTGAATGGGACTGTGCAGGGTTTCCGTACCTGCCGCCATCTCTTCCCAACAAAGAGCAGGTAAGGAAACCCTGGGGGTCAAGTATTTGTGCTGAGAGTGGGCTTGGGGAATCTGGGCTTGGGGAGAATTTGGCATGCTTAGGGGGTTAGTGTGCAGATTAGTGCTTGATTTGGGGATTTTTGCTGACATGTAATGCTCATACATCTTAGGGGGAGGGGTGCAGTTTGCCATCTTTGCCCTGGGCATTAGGTAAATTTGTCTCAGCACTGAATCTGAGACTCAGCGGGCGTGGTGACATCACTATCTAGGCCCCGCCTAACATGTTTCATTTCAATTGTTTGTTCTTTGCACTTGCTGGATGAAATCTGCATGAACTTGGCCCTTGGAATTTGCCCACTTTTATGATTGCACTATGAACTTTCTTACTATATTTTAGGTGTTATTATACATTGACTGTCAAAGTATTTTTTATGTTTTTATTGATTTATTTTGTTTGAGGTATTTAATTATTGGTCATGATCAATTTTTTTCATGGTTGCTGTTTACACATGCACTAGCACTTTGACATTTGTTGAGATCACTTATTGATTTTATTATGGAAGCACATCAATTTATCTAGACAATTGTTTTAGTTTCTATAGTATATTGGTTCTTAGAGTGCTGAATTCTCTCATATACCAAGCGCGAGAACATTATCTCTTATATATACTCTGTAATTGCAGTGGGTGGCTGACAGAGAGCAAGATAGCCAATCAGATTGCATGCAGATTAGTGTTGATCTGGCTAAATGGTTATCACTTCCTCCTGGCAGTACTAGGGTTTTTGGTTCTGAATCCCAAACATGGCATGTCCTGCCTTGAGTTTGCATGTGATCCCTGTGCCTATGTGGGTTTCCTCCGGGTACTTCAGTTTCCTCCCACACTCCAAAGACATGCTGGTAGGTTAATTAGATCCTGTCTAAATTGGCCCTAGCATGTGTGTGTATGAATGTATGAATGTGAGTTAGGGACCTTAGATTGTACACCCCTTGAGGGTTAGGGGCTGATGTGACTGTACAATATATATGTAAAGCACTGCGTAAATTGATGGCACTATATAAGTACCTGTAATAAATAATAAAATGAATAAAATATGTAACTTCCAGCAACAGAGATCTGTGTGTATGTGTTTGTGCATGACTGTCTAACAGTCCAGACAGCCGACAAACTTCAGGTGGTGCCATATACCCCAATTTCTTGTTAGCAGGTGTACATTTTTTGGGTTGTTTTCTGTGTTCAGATTGGGTAACTTTGGGTTCTCACTATAATTTTCCTGCAATGATGGCGTGAGGATGCATGAGTGATGACGATACCTCTGGCTTCTCCTGTTCTTTCCACCTCTCTAATAGATCACTTTAGACTTCAGGCCCATTTTGTAGGTATAGCTATGTAAAACATTAAAAATAAGCGCCTATACTGTTTAAATTCAGTAATACACTGTCTCACCCTGCTTTGCACATGCTCAGTTGCTCTCCATTATTAGGCACTGCCGAATTTGTACAGGCCGATCTGCTGACAGCCTAAAAATTTACTGCTGATCAGAGGCTCTAGGCTGCAGCAAAATGTCAGCCTCTATCAAAAATAAACAGGAGCAACGCTGGAGGCCATTTACAGTACACAGTAATGTTGGTAGCATAATTTTAAATGGGGAATGTATGTATGTTCTTGCTAAAGAACATTATTTTTATCAAGTTGTTATGGGTAAAATGCCACTTTAACTTAGTTCCTGGGTAGAGCATTCATATCCTGTTTACTGAATGCTACTGGAGGACACAAATTGTTGGAAATTGTTTTAACACATAGATCTTTTGGGTTCATTGCATATAAAGATGGCTGAAGTTTATGTATCCTGTTGCTTTGGAATTAAGTCTTCTGTACATTTTCTGATTAAAAAAAAATAAAAAAGGTTAATACTTACAAAAGCACCCATCTGTCATTCTGACCAATAGGTCTAAAACTGTCCATTTACATGAAAATCTGAATGAACAATCTCCTTAAAATTTACCAGCAAAAACGCAATGTGAAGGGCAACTTAAAGGATCTTTTTAATTTTTTTATTCAATCAGGTTCTCATACTACATAGTTTAGGAATATAAACTGGAGAGTTCTTTAGGATAAACATACATCATCTTTCACCATTAATGATTTGCCATGCTTTCTTCTACACTGTGTCTTAGTGTTGAGTAGTAGAGGCAGGGCTTTGCTTCCTCTTGTCAGAACCTCTCGCAAGAAGAACCGTGATCAGGACAGTAGTGATATCACTAAATCTCCCTCCAAATCACACGAGACTAGAAGTCAGATGTAGCTGAGCCTTAGAATCTACACAGCAGACATTCAGATATGAGGCTGTAGGTACAAAAGTGCTCAGGCACACTCACTGGAAGTGCTCTATTTTTTTAAAGAGAAATTCCAGACAAATAGTAAATAGCAGTGTACTGCTTCAGCGTAATTAACATTCCTTTTTTTTTTTTTTTTTACAGTTTCAATAGTTTTTATTGCAATAGTTTTTCTTTTCTTAATGCTTTTAATTTTTTAACATTTCTAGGCATTCTCTATAACATAGCAAATCTTCCATTTTGGGTTCAGATCTAATTTAAGGTGAATGTTTGAATCTATTTGTAAGAAATAGCATTTGATTAATCAAGTGTGCCTCTAGCTCTCAATATTCCAGCTTGTTGCTTTAATCGAAGCCTTCTAAAGCTGTATTACAAGAATTTGCAGAATTTCCTCCACTGTCTTTTAGGTATTCCTCAGCACCAGAAGAGGGGCCTGGTTGTTAAATCGTGTTTGTGATAATGGCTTTCCATTCGACATAGTTTTGACCACTCGCCTAAATTCCTATTTGCAAGATACTTTTCCAAATCTTATTAACAGCTACATGGAGAATAAAGTCAGCGCCAGAGTTAACCATGACAACTTTGGTCTAAAACCTAAACACAGGTAATGAGGTCTTATTTTCTTTATTCGGAACATGTTATTAAAGTCTCAGGTTATTTCAGAAAAGTGAAACTGGAGATGGATGATATGAAAGAAAAATTTTTTATGCTGAGCAGTTTAACAACCTGCCCACACTGAGAGGGCTCTCCTCGATAAAGGAGTTGGGCAATGAAATGCTGGGAACACAAGGCCTTGTCTGTTCCAGTAATTTTCAGATCAAGCAGTGTGCATAGTTGCCAACATTTCTAAAATGTTTTTAAGGACAATTTTCTGTCTGTGTGTACAGAAAGCCATAGTAGGTGGTGCATAACATTAATTAGGGGTGGGGCATTTATTTCTTAAGGGCGTGGCTGTAGAATAAGCAGAGAAACAAAAATGTGGCACGCAGCACATGCTCCAGGCGCAAGGTGGGAATGACTTAAATTATGCTAGATATTGGGCGTGGCTTAAAGGGGTGCGGTTAAATGGAGTGTGAAATGACAACTCAAATACAATAATCCAAATGCATATACAGACAGTCCTCTACACTCAGACACATCTATTGTGAACCAAAAGGGAACGTACAGGGGGCGCATGCGCGGCCAGGGATGATGGCAGACGTGTTCTGCTGAGCTCCGCTCATCCCCGGCCAGGAGTGACTCACCCGCTCCGCACTACAGCTGATCTTCTGCCTCGGGTGAGTCACGTTTCACCAAGCACCCGGCCCAGCACCAGGGAGAGGCTTCTATGGGGAAGATAGGGCACTGGAAGCCCCCCTCCCCGCAGCCTCAGGACCCGCGGCCCTCGTCTCTGCGGCGCTTCCTATATAGGCCGCAATCCCCGGCCTCTAGTGAGGATAGAGGTCCGAGGAACGATCCCGGACCTCTAGCGGCCGCGGAGGGTACTGCACCCTGTATTTTCCCAGCACAGCTGCAAACCTCTGCTCCGATCCTTCCACACATGGGGGATCATGACCCCCAATTGACAGCAGGAGAGGCTATGGACAACCCTACTCCAGGGGGTCTCCCAGCCCCTGGTCTGAATCTTCAGCAGACAAAGTCGTCTCCTCTGCTCACAATCTCCGCGTTAGACGACAAGCTGCAAATTTTTTTACGAAACATTACCGCCTCTATAGCCGCTGAAGTGGGAAAATTGGCTAATGAGCTCAGAGGGGAAATAGCCCAGATTGGGGACCGCACGGATAAGCTGGAAAGTAAGTTTGATGATTTGGTGCAATACGTTCACGTTTTGGAGGAAGATAATGCCTACCTGAAACATTCCATGTCCCAAATGCAACTCCAGCAAGAGGACTTGGAAAACAGGGAACGGCGCCAAAATATCCGTATACGTGGTTTGTCCGAATCTGTTGCTGATGCTCAATTGCACTGCCATCTACTGTCCTTCTTCATCGCTACTGCCCCCATGGTCCCAGAAGCAGATTGGCGGATGGATAGGGCCCATCGCTCTCTGGGCCCTAAACCGATTGAGGGAACCAGTCCACGTGACGTTATAGTCCGCTTCCACTACTTTCAAAGTAAAGAAGCCTTACTATCAGCAGCCCGCCACAAATCTTCTTTGGAGTTTAAAGGTGATAAACTCCAACTCTTCTGTGATCTTTCTCCGATTACTCTTGCTAAGCGACGGGCTTTTAAGCCGATCACCACACATCTTCAACATCATCGTGTCCTGTATCGTTGGGGGTTCCCCTTTAAGCTGGTGGTTGTTAGGGACAACACCCATGTTGTCCTCCGTGATCTTCAAGAGGCGGATTATTTCCTTAAGCAGTTGGGACTTCCACCTCTACCTGATGATATGTCCTCGCCGCCGCCTACTCCATCCCGTGGATGGCTTTGAAGGAATTCCGATCCTCAGGAGCAGATATCATTTTTGTCCAAGAGACCCATTTCAAATCTACAGGCTCCTTTCGTTTTGCCTCGAGATTTTTTCCCCGTGCCTACTCGGCTTTTGATCCTTCTGGGAAGGCCGGAGCGGCAATTTTGATTGGGTCACATTGCTCCCTTCGGGTTGTTTCCTCCAAAGTTGACCGACAGGGTCGTTTCATTCTTCTGGAGTGTATGTTTGGTGAGACTCCCATAGTTCTGCTGAATTTATACGCCCCTAACACAGGCCAATTGCAATTTCTATCCCAAACACTCGCCGAACTGGATTCCTTTTCCACTTCGCAGGTGATAGTTGGGGGAGATTTTAATCTGATTCTTTCTCCCCATAAAGACAGGAAGGTTCTTTTTGAGTCCTCTCCCTCGAAGCGGCAATGCTCCTCTTCAAAATCCTTTCGTAGATTAATTAGGGAGCATCGTCTCTTTGACGCATGGCGGATTAAACATCCTCTCCATAAACAGTTCACTTTTTACTCTACCCCTCACCGTAGTTATTCTCGCCTAGACCATTTTTTCGTTTCTGCTCCATTGCTTCCACTTCTGGTATCTTCTGATATTAATCCCATTACTTGGTCCGACCATGCCTCTTTGACTTTAAACCTTTTTTTCCCCCCTCTTATATCCAAACCTTGTCATTGGCGCCTTAATGAGACCTTTCTTTCCACAGACCATCTTAGAGATGAATTATCGCAGGGACTTGATACTTATTTCACCCATAATGTTGGTTCCGTAAACTCCTCCTCAACTCTATGGGAAGCTCACAAGGCGGTTTTTCGAGGGCTCTGTATTTCTATGGGTTCTCGTTTAAAAAAGTCCTCGGCGAGTGCTAGGGCTTCCCTCATACAACAGCTATCTTGGGCGGAAGGTCGGTTATTGGCTAAGCCATCTATTCCTGGGCTCCAGAGGGTAATTTCTCTACGGGATCAGGTTAAAGCTCTTGACTCCAGTAGGACTGCTCAATCCCTCCTTTGGGTCAAGCAGAAATTCTATGAATTTTCCAATAAGCCCCATCGTATGTTAGTCAATCGTCTCAAAGCTCAGTCCCCTTCCACGATGCCTGACTTACTAATACAGCCAGATGGAAGCCCCACTTACGATCCTCGGGCTATGGCAACTCTTTTTGGCTCATTTTACGGGAAATTGTATAACTGTTTAACCCCGGACCTGCACCCACCCCTCACACAGTCATTATTTGATAATTTTTTTGATACATTGTCGCTCCCGAGTATTTCACCTTCGGACACTGCCACCCTTAATGCTGACATTACCCCAGAGGAATTACTGGACACAATCAAACTTCTCCCTTCTCGTAAAGCTCCGGGACGGGACGGATTGCCCTACTCCTACTATAAAACATTTATTCATATTCTGGCACCGCATCTCCTCTCTCTATATCATGATCTTTTTAAGGGAATTATACCTCAGACTGAATTCTCCCGTGCATATATCTCGGTCATCCCTAAACCCGATAAGGACCATTCTATCGTGGACAACTACCGCCCCATTGCCCTACTCAATTCCGATTATAAGATTTTTACCAAAATTTTAGCCAACCGATTGTCCGGAATCATCTCCAAGATCATACATAGGGATCAAGTGGGCTTTGTACCTGCCAGACATGCCGCAGATAACACTAGGAGAACTATTGATCTGGTTGATCTGGTTAACAGGTCCTCTACCCCTACAGTGTTATTAAGTTTGGACGCTCAAAAAGCTTTCGACCATTTAAGCTGGCCTTATATGTTCATGGTCTTGGAGAGATTTGGTTTCAAAGGTCCATTTGTAGCAGCTTTGAAGGCCCTCTATTCATTCCCCCTTTCACAGGTCAGATTAGCTTCTTTTCTCTCGCCTCCCTTTCAGATGTCAAAAGGAACGCGTCAGAGCTGCCCACTCTCTCCTTTACTGTTTATTCTTTGTCTGGAACCTCTAGCCATCGCTATTAGGTCAAACCCGGATATTCGCGGGATACAGTCACATTCCCATGAGTACAAATTATCGTTATTTGCAGATGACATTCTTCTCACGCTTACGAGTCCCCATACTTCTTTACCGATTTTGCATAAGTCCTTGAAACAATTTGGGGCTATTTCAGGTTACAAAGTCAATACGTCCAAAACTGAGGCACTCCCAATACATATCCCACCTATCGTTTTGTCCTCGCTTCAGGAAGCCTTTCCCTACCGGTGGTGCACACACTCTTTAAAATATTTAGGTACTAATATTTCTCTCTCTTACCAATCCATATACGAGGCCAATTTCCCCCCTTTGTTTATAGCAATCTCTCGCTCTCTGAAACGTTGGGATGCCTTGCCCATCTCTTTTCTCGGTCACATTAACGTTCTAAAAATGACCGTGTTACCCAAACTCTTGTACTTGTTTGCAACTCTCCCCGTTCCCGTTCCTATGTCCAAGCTTCACTCACTTCAGAAATCTTTCCTACACTTTATCTGGCACAATATGCGGCACAGGATTGCACGCTCTGTTCTGCTTTCTCCGCGTTCTAGGGGAGGTCTGGGAGCGCCGGATATAATCAAGTATTATTATGCAACTCACCTTAGTTTTCTTCTGTCATGGTCCACGCAACACCCTCCCAACACATGGACTGAGATTGAATCTTTACAACTGTCCCCAGTTCATCCATGTTCCCTTCTTTGGTCCACCGCGGATATCTCTTCCTTCCGCCATCTATTCCTTGGTCCCATGCAATTTTCATTGACGGTATGGCAGAAATGTAAGACTCAATTTACTCTAGCCTCTGAATGCTCCCCTTTGACAAATATCCTCTACAACCCTAACCTGCCAGACAATATGGCCATATCTCGGATGTCTCTTTGGGTGGTATCTAACCTTTTTCAATTGCGTCACTTGGTACATCCGGTGACTCGTAAATTACATTCATTCCCGGATCTCCAGAAAAAAGCTTCTTTACCTCCTCATCACCTATATATATATTTCCAAATACGCCATTTTTTCTCTACTCTATCACTCTCATTGATCCTGGGGAAGCCTACACCCTTCGAACGTTTATGTATGCAGAGCCCCCACCAAAGGGGTATTATCTCCAATACTTATAAAATTCTTATGGCTGCATCCCCTTTATCTAATGAAACTCACCTTTACATGCGTAGGTGGTCTCAGTTTGTACAACGTGATATTGATTTACTGACGTGGAAGAATATTTGGGTAAATGCATCTAAATCTTCTGTTTGTGTGGTTTTTAAGGAAAACATTTATAAGATTTATGTTATGGTACAAAACACCTGAGGTTCTTCATGCTTTCAACCCGAGTGCTTCTCCTGTCTGCTGGCGCTGTGGTAAGGATTCAGGTTCTTTCTATCATATTTTTTGGACTTGTAAATCTATTGTTCCTTTTTGGGAGGATGTCCGTTCCTTGTTGCAATCAATGCTGCATGCCTCGCTCCCTTTTGACCCTCTGCATTTTTTGCTGGGCTTGCCATTCCCGGGTCTATCTAATCCAGCCAGAAAACTTGCTGCTCACGTGTTGACCGCGGCCAGGAGAAGTATTCCTATGGTTGGTTATCTTCTACTCCCCCCACACTGCTGACTTTGTACAAACTTATTGCTGAAGTAAGACGGATGGAGTATTTGACTGCTTTACATAATTGTTTGTCTGCTGTATTTGAGTTGATTTGGCTCCCGTGGGATTCCTTCATTTCCTCTTTGCCGGCTCGAATCTAAGATCCTGATTGTTTCTGCACTGATTTTGTATGACTTTGTATGATTCTATTGGACATGATTATATGTAGTTATGCCATCAATGTTTCTCTCTGTTCTGTTTATAATTTACTTATTTGAAAACCAATAAAAATTGTTAATACAAAAGGGAACGTACATGCCCCCAGGCTTCTCCAAGAATTTAATTCCAAGTATCCTGAAAAGATGGCCCAGGTGGGCATCCGGAGGCTTCCCTTTAGGGGGGAGCACTGTCAGGGTCTTGTCCACGGTAGAAGTTCTGGAAGATCTTGCATTTCTGCCAGTACTCTACATGGCTGCAGAAGTACACATCAGCCTCAGTCTGGTGCCAGACAGCCTTTATAAGGAGGCTCATCAATCCCTCTAGTTGCTGGATGATCTCTAGCTTCCCGTGCCCTGTTCCTGTCTCTTGTGATTCTGACTTGTGATTTCCTGTTACCGACTCGGCTTGCTTCTGGACCTGTCTACTCTGATTTAGCTCTGATCTGACCTCGGCTTGGCTTACGGATAGTGTTTCTCTCTCGCTCTTCTGTGAATGACCTCGGCTATCCCATCTGACTATGACCGCTCTGATTCCCACCTGGTACCGGACCTTGGTTTGAACCGAGTACTCAGTAAACATCCAAATCCTGGAAGGGCTTGCATACCACGCACAGGCGCTTCCTGTCTGCAGACCTATCTCCATGCACCAGCTGTGCTTCTGATTGGACCACCAACCAGCACTCCTACAGGCGACCTGTGCAACTTTGGGCCAAACTCCCGCTGTCCCACTCTCAGGGGAGTCCGGAACTTAGCCACAAGGGAAGCCCTCTCTCCATTGGCCTCCATCACCAGGTACTTGATATGATGGCTGTGTCCAATCACAGCCATCTCTGAATGTCAACAGAGACATGTGTCTCTGTGGCTGTTTCCCTCCACTGAACTCTGGGAGCATATATCTAACAAGACGACCCAGAGGCAAATCGGGATTCGCTGCTTTCATGGAAATATGGCAGTATGCTCGTTTCCAGAATTCAAGCATTGTTTTTCCAATGTAGAAGCCTATATCTATCCCCATTTGGTAGAATGGTATTACTGTCGATATTCATATATTGACAGTAGGGGCAACCCCCACACGTAAAGTACCCAAGTTTTTATAAGGGTCTTTTTTGGAACAACCTAAAAAATCACTGTGTACCAAATAGTCTTTTAAGGATTTTGCCTTATGATAAGTTATTGTGGGATTCTCCAAAATGTGGGGACTAAGTAATGGATCTAAGAGATGCCAGTATCTCTGCAAGATTTTTCTAATTTGTTGGTGCTGTTTGGTGTATCTCGTAATGATACTGACACCTCTTTTTTTTTGGAAGAAGATTTTTTGGAGAACAGATCTTATCTAGATTTTGCTCTAACTTTTCTAAAGGCTTTTTTAAGGCATGTGGGGGTATAAAGTCTTTGGAGTAATCACTCTTTGCTTGCACTAAGAAATCACTATCCTTTGAACAATTGCACCTAATGCGCAGGTACTGGCTATAGGGAATTGATGAAATAAGGCACCGAGAGTGTGAACTCTGAGCATGAAGGCTTGCATTGCCTGCAGTGGCTTTCCTGCAAAGGTTACTTGTAAGAATTCCATCTGAATCTTTGTTGAAAGTGAAGTCTAAAAAGGTGATCATAGCAAGATCATAAGCCATTGTAAATTTGAAATTAAAGGTGTTATTGTTCATGGCTTCAAGACAATGTGAAAGTAAGTTAGGGGGTCCTTCCCAAATAAGGAAGATGCCATCTATGTTGCGATACCACATACTGATATGATTGGTCAAAAACCTCCACTCCTCATTTTCCAAAAAAGTTTGTTCCACTCCCCCAGGTACACATTGGCATAGGATGGGGCACAGCATGTTCCCATAGCCACGCCCTGCACTCGGAGGAAGTGGGAACCCTAGAAAATGAAGACATTGTGAGTTAGAATATATTCCAAGGCCAGAACTACAAATTATTTTACTTTTTGATCTTGCCTATGTGACTGAGACAGTATATATTTATTAATGGAGAGTCCCTTATCATGGGGAATAGAACTATACAGTGTCTCAACATCAATGGCTACCAAAATAGCATCTTTAGAGAGTTGGATGCCCTCCAGGTTTTGTAACAAATTGATTGTATCTCGGACGTAAGATAGAAAACTAGTAATAAAAGGTTTAAATTTTTCTTCTACAAAGTGGCTAATATTTTCTGTCAAAGAACCACAGCCTGATATAATTGGTCTTTCTGGAGGGTCAGTGCTATTCTTATGAATCTTAGGCAGAGCATAGAAAGTTGGAGTTTTGGAGTGATTTGTACAAACAAATTCCCATAGTGTTTTATCTATGACCCCATTTAAAAAGGCATCATCAACTAAGAGATAGAATTCTCGATTGTACTTATCTAAAACAGAAATTGGGCGATACCACTCAGCATTGTTCAGAACTGAGGCGCATTTGTTTGTATTGATCATTGCTCATGACAACAATATTTCCACCTTTACCAGATGGCTTTATCGTTATGTCAGGGTGGTTGAATAGTTCCTTCAAACTTTCACTTCAAAATGAGACTAGATGGATTGCATTGCTCAATGCTACTACCCCTCCAGGACTAAACGACACACTCAGTTTTAAGCCCTTTTGGGATAGTTTTGTCTCGAGTTGGTGGGAAAGATAATTTGAGGCAGATGTCCATCCTTATAGGTTATCCTCATGAGTTTTCCCCTCCCACATATCTAGACCTTGTAGATTAATCCACACACCACATCATCTCTTAGTATTGAGAATTTGGGTGTCATGCTTGCCAGTTTTTATGTATTATGCATTTATTATGTTTACATCTAGCCTGTTGATATTGAGCTGTATGTTTTACTTACATACACCTTGTATGTATGTTTCTTGTTGCAACCACTGGTGTGATCCAAGGTGTATATGCTGAGGAGTCTTTGTTTGTGGGGAAGGTACCTTCCCTGCTTGTATGATTTTTCTCCACCTGGTGCACCAGGGCCGGTCAGTTACCCACAACCAGCAGTGTTTGGGAGGAGGTGGAGGGCTGTGTTGCCCACTTCCCTCTTCCATGGTCTAATTCATCCCGCCCTGGTACTGGCATCCTGCCAGTCTGCTGGAACTGTGTGCTGGCGAGGCTCTTGATGTGTGACATCGTAGGGGCATGGCACCAATGCCTCAGCGGTTGCCATGACAGCGGAGCTGCGTATGCGCGGTTTATGGCTCAGGCTGCGCAAGCCTGGTGGTCCTGATGCCATATTTAAATCCTGATTTATGCAGTACATGGTAGATCTTTTGATGTCATATTACCACCACGAGGAGCATATTTTATGAGAATGTATTGGGAGATTCAGGTAAGAAAAAGCTTTCCTTTCATCATTTTTTTTAGCGTTATATTTTTGGACACCCAAACCTTTCTTAGGAAGTTGGAAGAAGGGGGGAGCAAACAAATAACCCCCTCTTGCATATGATTTGTTATTTTTTATGCAATGCACCGCTGATATAGTAATTTGCCCAAATTTTGATAGGACCTGAACTGTCAGGACAATATTAGGTATAGAGAGTTCATGGATACTGTGGCGCCTACACATATATATTTGTTTATGCCTTGACTATTAAAGGTATATACAGTTGTGTCCAAAATTATTCAACCCCCAATGCTGTAAAGGGGTTTAGGGACTATAGTGTACATTTGGAATTGTATTCAGAATCAAATCCTACAAGGACGTTGTAACTACCCAAATGCAACTAAAATGACATCAATTGTTTATGTAATACAGTAGTAAATGGTTCTTATGTGGTTTCTTCATTGCCACAATTATTCAACCCCTTAAAGACTACCACTCTGAAGAACAGAGGTTCATACAGGTGCTTTCCATCAGGTATTGAAAACACCTGTGGATGTCACCGAGCAGCAATCAAGCATAATAAGCACCAATTAGGCAGCTTTAAAATGACTGTGATACTCAGCTCCTTCTAGACATTTACTGGTGTGGTTACAAACATGGTGAAGGCAAGAGAATGGTCCAGGAAGACAAGAGAAGAGGTGATTTCTCTTCACAGGAAGGGCAATGGCTATAAGAAGATTGCAAAGATGTTAAACATACCAAGAGACACCTTAGGAAGCATCATTCGCAAATTCAAGGCAAAGGGCACTGTTGAAACGCTACCTGGTCGTGGCAGAAAGAAGATGCTGACTTCGACTGCTGTGCGCTACCTGAAGCGTAGAGTGGAGAGAAGTCCCCGTGTGACTGCTGAGGAACTGAGAAAAGATTTGTCAGATGTGGGTACAGAAGTTTCAGCCCAGACAATAAGACGCACACTGCGTAATGAAGGCCTCCGTGCCAGAACTCCCAGGCGTACCCCCTTGCTGTCTCCAAAGAATAAGAAGAGTCGACTGCAGTATGCCAAAAGCCATGTGGACAAACCACAAAAGTTGTGGGATAGTGTTCTGTGGACTGATGAAACAAAATTAGAACTGTTTGGGCCCATGGATCAACGCTATGTTTGGAGGAGGAAGAACAAGGCCTATGATGAAAAGAACACCTTGCCTACTGTGAAGCATGGTGGAGGGTCAATCATGCTTTGGGGCTGTTTTGCTTCTGCAGGTACAGGGAAGCTTCAGCGTGTGCAAGGTACCATGAATTCTCTTCAGTACCAGGAGATATTGGATGGAAACGTGATGCAGTCCGTCACACACCTGAGGCTTGGGAGACGTTGGACCTTTCAACAGGACAATGATCCCAAGCATACCTCCAAGTCCACTAGAGCATGGTTGCAGAGGAAAGGCTGGAACATTTTGGAGTGGCCATCGCAGTCACCAGACTTAAATCCGATTGAGAACCTCTGGTGGGACTTAAAGAAAGCAGTTGCAGTGCGCAAGCCTAAGAATGTGACTGAACTGGAGGCCTTTGCCCATGAAGAATGGGCGAAGATACCCGTAGATCGCTGCAAGACACTTGTGTCAAGCTATGCTTCACGTTTAAAAGCTGTTATAACTGTAAAAGGATGCTGTACTAAGTACTAAGATTGAATGTCACTTGGGGGTTGAATAAAACTGATAATGCTGTGAGCACAGAAAAGACATTTGTGGTTATTTCATTATAACTGTTATGTTATATTTGTCTGACCTACAAGTGCCTCTTTAATGTAAATGTAAGCAAGATGACTGAATGATCAAAAGCAATGTCAAACTGGCCAAAACACTCAATTTCAGTGGGGGTTGAATAATTTTGGACACAACTGTATACCTATTTTCAGACATGTAGTTTATTTAATATTCTGTGCTGTCCCCTAATGGAACTGTCTGCATAATATCTAGTGCTGGGAATCTGTGGCTACTGTGGCACTTATGCATTTATATATTCACATATATGCATACGCTCTTATTGTTGAAACTCTTTTTTGTTGAGATGCCATCTCATTTCAGTAAATTTATTTTACGTATAACCAATCGTGTAATTTTTTACTTTTTCATTTAGTATATATGATTCTTTTCTCTGATAATTTGTTTTTTAAGCTTCGAGGGCAGATAGTATAGTAATAGTTTCACATTGTGTCTTTATAGACCCATTTTTGACCCTCCTAGCCACCAAAGTGGCTCCACTGTCTACCTACAGGTGATCCCTGTGTGAAAGAATCACTTTGGGGATTGGTTTCCTCCCCCTCCTCCTAAGCTACCCTTTTCCCATCCAGCCTTGGCACATCAAGGTGTTGTTGGTGAGCACATCAAGAATAGATAATTCTTTGCCTTTCTTTGTGCAATCATGGCAAGTTAAACGTATAGAAGAAAATTGGATGGTATGTAGGACTTAGATATATATATGTTCTTGATTGTATAATATTAGTGATGTTATTGCTAATTTTAAATCATGTCCACTATACTCTGTAGAGTATTTTGCTGGCCATCCTTCCTCTTCAGCATATGCCTGAAGAAAGACTTTTGTTCTGAAACACGTCGGGTTTTTCACTTGCCTCTCGTTTTCTTCTGGGTCACAAAAGAGGGTGAATCCTCACTTCTCAGCTCATAGCAAGTTTTACAGGCATTTCTTGTCATGTTTGATGAATGATTTTAATATTTGTGTGATGTGTCAAATTACGATGTTTCTTAACAATTCTGTAATAAAATTATTTACATTATCTGTTTTGAGTTGCCTTAAAACTCCCAGTAAAAACTGTTGGGGAACACACCTTTGGGCATTATACTGACACGGTGATCACCCTCAGGTGTCCATACCCCTTCACTCAGGGCTGATAGAGGAGGTAGGGGGAGGGATCTCTCTGCTTGAGTGTCCGTGATGGAGCTACATTTTTGAGGTTCTGTCAAAGCTCTGAGCAGGACATAGGTGGAATTTCGGGATTGTCCCGGGCATTTTGGGTGTGTAAAGTCAGAACTCCTGACCTATAGTCTATACAGTAGCTGACCACACATTATAGATAGTGTAGGGATCTGCTGCACTTTACTGTTTGTAAATAACTGTGCTTCTTAAGTATCATATAATTAAATGTGTACAATCATTTCCTGTCTCTGGGTGATTGGGTTGGAAGCCCCAGAGGGAGAAACTATAAAGGGAGAGTTTAATAACCACGTCCTGCTATGGAAGAGCTGCTGCTGAATCCAGACCAAAAGCAGGAATTATTAGACAATATTTAATACTTTACTATTGTTGCCCATAGCTTCTGGCTGTATGCATAATATTCATAGACTGGTGACAAAAGTATATCTGTCCCCTTGTTATGACACATGCATTCTACCAGATAGTTCAGTCTGTGACACAGTGTGCTTGCATAGTGGTCACCTGTTTATTGCAATAGAGTTTATATGCAGCTCCTGTATTCTAGTTAACCATGTCCTTTCTGGTTTTGGATTCTATAACTAGTGTTCGCTTAGAGCTCAATAACCAGCATAGGCTAAATCAGATTAGGCATCCAACGGCCCACAGGTAGAGGTCTGGTTGCATGGTAAACTAGAAGCTACTAGGGACTAAGAAGCAGAGTAGATAGGCTAACCCTGCGTTCCAGTGCCACTCCATGGTTTCTTCTGGTGAGAAGCTACGCTGCATGCTGGTTGGACAACGGTTGGCAGATCTCCCCATCATCACTTCAAGTTTTCAACGCCAAGACAGACACCACATCATGATCATCATCAGGGGCCCCTGCAACTGGACTTTGCTGAAACATTCATCTGGGGGTGTTTTTATTATTAGCTACAGTATATATAGATATCCGGGAATATGTGCACAATTCCTCCAGGACTCCAGTCAGGCCCTTTGTTGACAATACGTGTTTGTACATTGGATATATGTAGGATTATTAACCTTTTATTATTACATTATTTCCATACTCGTGTATCTATGTCATTTTGGTTAATAGTATTTGCTGGCTGCAGTAGTTCCTCTTTTATCAATTACTTTGATTAGATTGTTGGTTAATTTTCCAGGAAGGGAATCCCCTCTGCTCACAGAAGCCCTGTCTTGGGTGCTTGGATGGAGATAGTGGCAACTTTATTATCAAAAACACTCTCCCACTTAATGGTTCTCATATTTACCTACAGGTTTAGCATAAAATCCTGTTTGGGGAGATCAATTTCTCACCCCCCCATGCCCATTGGGCTATTGCATTCCGATAGCTAGTGGTTGCATCTGATTGGATGCAGCCACTGTTTGGCTGACACTATTCGGCTGACAATCTTCTAACTCGTTCTTTTGGTTTTCCAGTCAAAGGCCGTTGGGTGTGAGGAGGCTGACAGGGCCACTCACAAAGTAAATTTCAGTGGGTTTTTCAGGAATCGGACAAAACTTGTACATTGGTCAAGTTCTACAGTATCAGAATATGTTTAATGCAAAAGCTACCATTTTACATAAATCATGTCTCTACTTACATATAAATATATATATTTATATATATTTACAGATTTTTCGGTCAGCATCCAACAATTAGTGATGATTTACCTAATCGCATTATCTCCGGCAAAGTGCTGATGAAAACTAATGTGACACGTTTCACTGAGACAAATGCCTTTTTTGAAGATGGGACAGTAGAAAAAGACATCGATGTGGTCATTTTTGCCACGGGATATAATTTTTCATTCCCTTTCATTGATGAATCTGTTATAAAGGTTGAACAGAATGAAGTGCCTCTGTACAAAATGGTGTTTCCTGCGAATCTGGAAAAACCATCAATGGCTTTCATTGGTTACATCCAACCAATTGGTGCTATAATGCCAGTCTCTGAGATTCAGGCTCGCTGGGCAACAAGAGTCTTCCAAGGTAAAGAGTAATGGAATTATTCATCTATTTATTGATGTTTAATTATTCTATCATGATTAAAGTGGAACTCCAGGCAGATATAAAATACACGGAAATGGGGGCAGCTCAGTATATTTACATCATGTATTCGTACATGTATTTTTAAAAATATATGCTATTTGTGTAAATACTCAAATTTGATTTGGTATCAACCTCTTGTAGTCCATATACAGCAAATCTCAGACTTGTAGAGAAAGAAGCAGCACAAAAAGCAAGTCATTTGTGCTGCAGTGCAAGGAGCATGCCCATAGGAGGAGAGAGAGAAAAGATCATCAGCCTGCTGCTTCCCCTTTCATTGTCTAATTACAGGCTTTGGGTCAGGACGAGACATACATTTTACTGAACTGTAGCAGAGGTTTCCTGTCCTGCCAGAGAGAGCTGTGTGGTATAGCTTACAAAAAAATTACAACAAAATATATATAGATGACAATTACCCTAAAATATCTGCGTACTTCACAAAGTGTCCATAAAAACAAAGGTGGATATATAAATTAATAAATACATATAAATAATTAATTTAATAGTGCTCAGAAAGTGCCAGTGATTATATGTAATCAAAATCCATTAAAAAAAATCCCAAAAAAAGGAATAAACAATCCTATAGTGATCTCCAATAATCTTCCCAATGCCCTCAATCCAGTGTGCTCAATCCATAGTGCCAGGCCCTCTACCACCATGCACTCGCCAGAAGGCTAATGATTAATAGCCTATAACCCAATCCATAAGGTACCTCCATAGATTGCTCCTCAGTACAGTTGAAAATACAACCGAAATGGAATCCTAGGAGAAAAAGCAGCCTCTGAGGTAACAAATCAGTGGTCCTAGAGAAGACGTTTAATCTTGCATGTTATTTGCATGGAAAATCATTGCAGTATAACTTCCACAGTGCAACATTTCTCAACCACCTGCCATTCATAGCACCCGTTAACAGTATGCAAAATTTCGAGGCACCTCTGTCTAAAACCACTTTCAATTCAGTACACAGGAAGTTACAGGGGCACTGGATTTCTGTCAGGACCATCAGATATATTTCTATACTTGCATAAAATGTACTTAGACTCAGACAACTCACCACCTGCATCTCATCACCTCACGGCTTCCTGCCATCTCCGACTTCCTGCACTCCCTTAGACTATGGGGGAAATATTCTAGTAACTTAATTTCTCCTTACCTCCCGTTATTGGGACTTCTCACTCCTCAACATACCTTCCATCGGCCCACCTTATGAGAACCCCATTGCAGTCCACTGGTGGCGCCTCAGATATACATATGAACTCCTTTCTCTAGATTGCATTAAGTCCTTTGGCTATCTCTCTCTATCGAAATTGGCACCTACCAGAGGGAAATCTCTTTCTCTACATCCAAATTCAACATTACCTTTCAGACATGGTCGCACAAAAACCCCCAACACTTAACTCCTTTTAAAAACAGTTGTAGAAAGGACCAATATTCGAAAGGTCTAGAGTCACTCACAGACACCATGGGCTCAAATAGGCAAGCATACATGGACAGGTGGGAGCAGGATCTCGGCATCACCCTGGATATAAGACTAGAATGCTATTGGGCTGGCCTCCTCCAAATGCTCGCTCAACATATTGGTGCAGGAGAACACCTTTAAAGTGCTATCCCAGTGGTAACTGACCCCTGACCTCCTGTCTAGATTTGTCCCCAATGTCTCTCCACATTTCTTCCGGGGCTGCACTAACTGTGGCACCCTGTGGTGGACCTGCCCTGTAGCCTTTTGCTTTTGGATAAGAGTTTATAACCTACTTTGTTCGGTCCTGCACACTAATTTTGCCCATAACCCAACAGAAGCCCTCTTGAATAAGCCTATCGCACACCTGGGCAAATATCAAAGGAAGCTGGTAGGACATGTGTTCCTGGCCGCACAGCAGACCCTAGCAAGGGCTTGGAAATGACCCTCAATAAACTTTGTCGATTTCAAACAGCATCCCCTGGGAACCATGACTCTGAAAAATCAACCTCCATATTATCAGACACACACCCTGTGATCATTGGCCTTGGGCCCGCACTTGCTTAACATTGATTGGACCCACAGACGCCCCTCCCCCCACCACCCTCTCCAACCATTCCCCCTCCACACTTCTTCCCCTTTTCCTTTTTTTCTCTATTCCTGCTTTCCTTCTATCCTATCCTGACACACTTCATCCTGTCTTTTAGATACCAGGCGCACCCCTCCCCAGTTTTTTAAACACTGTTTATTGATGAATAGATGGAGGATTCCTCATGGGCCTGTTCATGCCGTATCAATACCACCAGTCGTGCTCATTGAACACTCCCATGAGTGGCCTGGTCATTTCTTTTATTTACACCTTTCCTATTTGTTGTTGCGGAGATTCTCTCTCCCTTTGGTATAATTCTTAATGATGTTAAGTGTATTTATTACACATAGTCACTTTTGTACTTTGTACAAAAAGGAAATTTCAATACACATTTTGTAAATAAAAGGACTTTGCTCCATTTAGAGAAATTTTATGTTACATCCTGTTCACTCTATAGGTCAAGAATTGAAGTAAAATCCCCCCAGGGGGACAAAGATGGAAAAATAAAAAAAAATGACTGGGGTTCTACCATTACCTACTTTATTGTGGCTTTATATACACTTTCAGTATATTTTAACCACCTCCCGCCCGCCATATAGTCCAATGACGGGCGCAAGGTGGTTCTCTCATTCTGGGAGGACGTCATATGACGTCCTCCCATTCTCACCGCGCATGCACGGCTTAGGGAGCGCACAACGCGGCGATCAGAGGTGTGCTGTGTCCCTCGGACACAGCGGATCACCGATCTACAGAAAGAGCCGAAGATGTCGGCCTGGTCATGTGATCAGCTGTGTCCAATCACAGCTGATCACATGTAAACAGGGAAATGCCGGTTTTCGGCATTTCTCTCCTCACGAGCTGTCACGCTGACAGCTCGAGAGGAGAGGAGAGCCGGTAATCGGCATTCCGTGGAGGGGACATGTAAACTGATCATCAGAGCACTGATGATCAGTGTGCCCTGATGATCAGTGTGGCCCCAGAAGTGCCACCTGTCAGTGTCCATCAGTGCCAGCTGAACAGTGCCACTTGCCAGTGCCACATCAATTCCAGATATCAGTGCCTATCTGAGTTGCCTTTCAGTGTCACCCATCAGTGCCAGTCAGTGCCACCTATCAATGCCAATCAGTGCCACCTATCAGTGCTGTGAATCAGTGCCACCTATCAGTGCCAGTCAGTGCCGCCTATCAGTGCCGCCGTTCAGTGCCCATCAGTGATAACTGTCAATGCCCATCAGTGCCACCTACCAGTGCCTCCTCATCAGTGCCCATCAGTGCCACCTATCAGTGTCCATCAGTGCAGCCTATCAGTGCCCATCACTGCAGCCTCATTAGCACACATCAGTGAAGAAGAAAGATCACTTATTTACAACATTTTACAACAAAATCTAAGAAAAAACTTTTTTTTTCAAAATTTTCAACAGTTTTTGGTTTGTTTAAGAAAAAATAAAAAACCCTGAGGTGAATAAATACCACCAAAATAAAGCTCTATCTGTCACAAAAAAATGATAAAAATTTCATATGTGTTGCATGACCGCGCAATTGTCATTCAAAGTGTGACAGCGCTGAAAGCTGGAAATTGGCCTGGGCAGGAAGGGGGTATAAGTGCCCTGTAGGCAAGTGGTTAAACACTTATTACTATTGTGTATTGTACTATTTATGTAGCATTATAGTTTTGTGTTATAATTTATGTAGCACAAAATAATTTTAGCATACATAGTTTATGTAATCTAATTATCTGGCTGCCTGTCAAGCCCATCATCCTTATTGAAACCAATAGGCTAAATTGTTGGGTCAAGCCATGCCCCTGCCCTATAGTTTACGTACGTAAACTAAAAGCCTATTAAAGCCCAACTCAAGGCACAGCATTTTGTAAAATCTCCAATTTTTACATTAACTTAGATGTATGGGGTTTATAAAAAAATATATATATACATACATACTCACCTCCATGCTGCAACATTGGTCTGATTCTACAGCTGTCCTCTGCCCCCTCTAAGCTGTAGAACTTGGCCCCTGATTGCTCAGTTGTCACTTTACTCGTGTAGAGTGAAGAGTGGTGACTGTCAGTCACTGCTCTCCGCTCTGCTCCTCCAGGGATCACTGGAGTGCTGAGCTGGAGAGGGGCAGGCACAGCTGACTTTGGCTTTCAGCCACGGGCAGAGAGTCAGAGCCAGCGGTCAATAAAGTAAATAGGTGGAATCCTGACAATATGGTTGGGATTCTTCAAGAGCCTGTGAGCCTGACCCACTGTCAACTGATTTGTATGAAGAGAAGTATGGACATTTGGCCATACATCTCTTTTAACACTGTCAAATTTTTACTAACCAGAAGCTCTATCAACTCCCCTGAGAGCTCCTGATACTGTATGTGCAATGGGAACTGCACTTTTGACTTATCACTGCATCAGAACAAGGTCTATGGACAACACCAGAACCAGTGTTGTGCCTCCTCCATCCCCCACATATCCCCTAGAGTCTAGGGCCTAGACCCTACACTCTGCTGTGTCATTCATAAAGTTTAATAAGGAAGTTGTGATGTATTTTGTGAATGTCATGGCAGACTGAGGGTTGCAGAGGCCCAATACTGAAACCAAAGACTCTATTCCAGTGTAGTGGTGGTCCTGGAATGTGGATCCCACTGTAGATATCAGGAGCTCTCAGCTGAGATAAGAGAGCTCTTGAATTAATAAGAAATGACCGTATTAATGAAAGCCCATACCTTCATCAAAACTGCCAATCCTTCATATGGATCCCCTTATTATGACTATGATACTGTGTTTCTGAACAAATGTATAATTCAGCACAAAATCAAAAATATTGGTACCTGTGAGGCCATCAGTGGCCACCTTTTTATTCATATCTCCTGGGCTACGTACATGGGTAAACAGTGGTGCTGCATATGATTTCCTCCTATCTCTCCCCATTCAGCAGTAAACTACACATCCCATCATGCATCATGCAGTGTCCTGTGTGGGCATTACTTGAGTGGGTTTGTGGATGGTGTCCAAGGGAATAACAGTAGTACAAAACAGTCAAGATTACAAGTGAATGGGTCTAAAAAATACTGCACGGAGCTGGGAAGGGATGTGCAAAAATAGGCACTAAGTTCAAAATCTTGTCATAGCTCCATCCATAGCTCTTCTATATGCTGATGTGATAATGTCAGCAATATTCCAGATCAATTTACAGAAGAGGTGGTGAGGGGACCAGTCCCCTGGGAGCAGCCCTTATTGTCTGGTCCCCTGGACAGAAAATACTAACATTCTGCATCTGAAAGAGGACTTTGAGAAAAGGTCTCACATGAATGTCGTTGCTTCAATACAACTTAAATTATTGCTAGTTGTCTGTTTGCCTACCACAATGTTCTCCAAACTGTGGCCCTTTGCTTGCCTTTATCTGGCCCTTGAGGCATTATTCCTGCCACTAACAACAACAATGGGGCATAATTCCTGCCGCTGTTAACAATAATGGAGAATTATGCCTTCCACTGACACCATAAATGGGGCACTATTCTTCCATATCTTCCCCAAATACGCTTGAGGTGATTGTAGCCGTATTACTGCACTTGCAACAGAAACAATTGAGTACTGACGTGATACTTTTTTTAATTTGCACTAACATACAATTTTGAGGACAAGCTTTTGGGGTATGTCCCCTTCTTCAAGGTCCAGGCAGTACCTTGAAGAAGTGGACATACCCCAAAAGCTTGTCCTCAAAATTGTATGTTAGTGCAAATAAAAAAAGTATCACGTTAGTACTCAATTGTTTCTTCCCCAAATACCAAAGATGAGGAATTGTTTACTCCCATGCAGCACAGTCCAGCCCACTTAAAGTCTGAAGGACAGTAAACTGGCCTTTTCTTTAGAAAGTATGGAGACCCCCTGGCCTAACAGACTGAGAGTGGGGCTTTAGACCCAACTCACACTAGGTTAGCACATGAAAGCACACTTTTTTTGATTTTGCATTCATTTGAGAAATGGTGCATATCTCATCAGGACTGGAGTTACATCTCAGGAGCCTATAGGCAAAGAATTGTGAAGCACTTCCCCCCCCCATTTACAGTATTGCTTGGAGGTTGTGTCTCGTGTCGCTGCGCCTGTGTTTGATGCCGCAGCAAAACCGCAGCTGGTAGCAGTCCACGGCCTCAACACAAATGTGTGCAATATATATATAAATTCAACCGCATTATAACACCACACTGCCATGATATAATGCACTTTAAAAATATATATAGCTAGATATATAACAGTCATAGGTGTGCACTCCAAACCAAAGCTCAAACATGTGTTTGAGTGTGTGTGTGTTGCCAGTTAAAGAAGCACAGTGCTGAAAAGCAAAGAATAGCCTGGTCAGGAAGGGGGTAAAACCTTCCAGCGGTCAAGATGATTTTTATCTGTCATTTTTAATTGTTCTCACATGTGTTAAAATAAAGGTTTGATATCCAATCAGATATCAAAGCATATTTTTAACACGTGTGAACAATAAAAATAACAGTTAACAATGAACTTAAAGCGTATGTATTGCCGAGGTGGTGTGAGTGTGTTTGATCTCTCAGAAGTGTTGGAGGCTGGGGCTTAGGTAAGTTTTTTTTTTGAGCAAATGGTTTGTTTGCAAATGGCTTTTTAGTTATGTTGGGGAAAGGAGGAAATGAGGATGAATAAAAAAAAGCAGACCTTTATATGAGCAACTTATTTTTTAATTTTTATAGCTGTATATAAAGTTGGGCTTTAAATGTTATTAACCATGTCTACACTTATCTTAGGTCTTGCCAAGCTTCCATCCATGAATGAAATGAAGGAAGAGATCAACAAGAGAAAGAAAGACTTGGAGAACAGGTTAGCCAATCTCCATGCACAGAATTGGTCAAAAAGTTTGAGGAATTGGATCTCCACTTTTACGCCTCTTGCACATGGGACACCTGAAAACACCATGTTTTTAGGCATTCATGCATGCTTGCATGAGTGCATGCTGATTTTTGCAGAAGTCTACATTGACAATTTTAGGCATTCCATGCATTATGAATTTTATTTTTGAATACTTCTAAGGGGATGCAGACACTGCAACTTTTTTATTATTATTATTATACAGTATTTATATAGCGCCAAAACGGTTTGCTCAGCGCTGTACATTATAGTGGGGGACAGAACATGAGACAATACAGCAACAAACAATACACGAGGGGTTCGAGGGCCCTGCTCTTTCGCGCTTACAATCTAGGAGGGAGGGGATAGTCGCACAGGAGGAAGTGGCTATGGGGGATGGAGTGGTAGGAGGAGTGGAGGAGATCGGCAGTTAGGTGAGGGTGGGGTAGGCTTCCCTGAGGAGATGAGTTTTCAGGGTGCACCTAAAGGTGAGGAGGGAAGGTGACAGTCTGATGGATTGGGGTAGTGAGTTCCAGAGGATGGGGGAGGTCCTGGAGAAGTCCTGCAGTCGGGAGTGGGAGGTGGAGACCAGGGAGCTAGAAAGTAGGAGGTCTTGTGAGGAGCGAAGATTACAGGTTGGGTGTTATTTGGGTATCAGGTCGGTGAGGTAGTTTGGGGCAGTGTTATGAATGGCTTTGTATGTCAGTGTTAGTAGTTTGAATTTGATGCGTTGGGCAATCGGGAGCCAATGGGGGGAATGGCAGAAAGGGGTGGCAGAAGAGGAGCGGTTGGTAAGGTGGATGAGTCTGGCCGCTGAGTTCAGGATAGACTGAAGTGGGGATAGCCTGTGTTGGGGTAGGCCGGTGAGGAGGGAGTTGCAGTATTCCAGACGTGAGATAATAAGGGAGTGAACGAGTTGTTTAGTAGTATCTGGGGTTAGGAACGTACGTATTTTGGAGATGATACGAGGTGGAGCCTGCATAAGCTTGCTAACGATTGGACATGGTATTGGAAGGACAAGTTTGTATCTAGAGTGACACCTAGGACTTTGGCTTGCGGGGTGGTACTGATGGTGGCGTTGTTGGTCGTGATGGAGAGGGTGGGGGCGCGGGCTGGGGGGAAAATTAGGAGCTTGGTTTTGGAAAGGTTCAGTTTGAGGAAGTGGAGCGACATCCAGTCTGATATGTCGTTCAGCAGGTGGGTGATACGGGTGGAGACTGAAGGGGTGAGTTGAGGGGTGGAGAGGTAAATTTGCGTGTCATCGACGTAGAGGTGATAGTTGAAGCCGTGGGAGTGTATCAGTTTGCCGAGGGAGGAGGTGTAGATGGAGAAGAGAAGGGGCCCGAGAACAGAGCCTTGGGGGACCCCAACAGAGAGGGGGAGAGAGGGGGAGGTGGTAGCGTTATAGGTAACGCTAAAGGAGCGTTGGGAGAGATAGGAGGAGAGCCAGGAGAGAGCGGAGTCTCTGATGCCGAGGGAGTGTAGTTTATCAAGGAGGAGGGGGTGGTCAACTGTGTCGAAGGCCGTGGAGAGGTCAAGGAGTAAGAGGACTGAGTAGTGGCCATTAGCTTTTCTTATTAGAACACTGAAAGTGCACCAGGTGCTTATAATGCACCAGACCCTCCTATTCAGGAACATTTATTACTTACAGAGGATTGTTTTTTTTCTCTTGTTCAAACATTTTATTAATTTACAGAGCCAAAGGAACAAACATAAGGCATCTCAAATACATGTATATGAACAAAACAAAACAATAAAAAACATAAAAGAAAAAAAGGTAAAAAGGGGGGGGGGATAAGGAAGAACAGGTTGCCCTTCCACAGAAAGGGATAGCAATATGATACACATTTAACAGTTGAAAGTGTTGCATAACAAGGGAAGGTGAGACATGGCAAGCTCTGGGAGAAGAGCAATATTTCCTTGAACTACATGAGGGTTCCGCATAAGGCCACAGAAAAAGGGTTAAGGTAGGAGAGAGAGAGGAGGGGAGGAGAATAGGAAGAACCAGAGGCAGGTACTGAGAAGGAGGTAGGAAGGTGTGTGATTTCCGGGGGAGAAAGGGTATTCTCTGGACCAAACCAAGGTATAATTTAAATGAAAATGGTAGGGCCTTCACAAGGAGGGACTAGATAGTGCTAAGGGAGAAGCAGCGTATCATCAAAGTTTGGCGGAAGGAACCGGTCCAACCATGGAATCCATATGGTCAGGAATTTCGGGACCAAATCTAGGACGGTAGCTTCCACTTTGGCATGGATCATTGCTTGGGTAACTTCATTCTTAACTGCAAGGATATTCAGAGATGGGTACTTCCACACTTTGGCCATGATCTGTTTAGCTGCTGTGGTGAGTTATAGGAGAAGTTTAAATTGAGATTTAGAGATAGAGGGGGATGAAGATTTAAGAGGGCTACAATCGGATCTGGTGGTAGTGGTTGAGCAAATAGCAGGGATAGCATGTGAAAAATTTCAGTCCAGAAGGTTTGGGCAACCGGACAAGACCAATAAATATGAAAGTAAGTTCCGACCATCGCACAACCCCTACAGCATTCTGGAGGGTAGCCAGGGGTATATTTAGCTATCTTCGCCAGGACTAAATACCATCATGTCAAAACTTTGTAGTTAGTCTCTACGGCCACCACATTCTGCAAAGAGGACTTGGCAGCTGACCAGATACAGTCCCAATCTGTAGGGCCCAATTGAAGTCATAGATCTTTCTCCCATCCAGTGACATATGTAGGGGTAGGAGGAGACTCTGGTGTGGACAAAAGGCTATAAAGAGCTGAAATAAGGCCACACCTTTGTGGGTCCTTGTAGCAACAGCGTTCAAAGGTGGACATTGAATGGGTGGATTGGAATTGGGTGGCGATTGGAGCGAAGAAGTGCTGTATTTGAAGGTATCTAAAGATTTCCAACGCTGGTATAGAGTACGATTTGCGGAGAGAGGAGAAAGTTTTGAAGCCCCTATTAGTCACAAAGTGGTGGGGACAAAGTAGGTTTGCTGAGGACCAGTAATTGAAGGATCGGAGGACCAGGCTGGTGGAAAGACCGGGATGAGATTAAATTTATGTATAGTTGAATGAGGTACACGGGGACGAACGGAACCCCAGATATATGAGTAGGCACGCCTCTGCAAGATGCAGAGAAAGTGCATGGGTACTGTTATGGATAAGACTCTAAACAGGTACAGTATTTTAGGAAGGATAGACATTTTTACTACAGTAATTCTGCCAATCCAAGCCAATGGTAGGGAGGATCATTTGGTCATGAGGCTAGAGAGATGAGATAGCATAGGTAGGTAATTTTTGGAATAAAGGTCGGAATGGCTAGCAGTCAGCTTGACGCCTAAATAGGGGATGGATTGCTGAGTCCAAGAAAGTGGTAGGACTTTTTGCCGGTGGGACAGGTCGTGAGAGTTTAAGGAGATATTTAGTGCCATCGAATCTTGGGGATTAACATGTAGGCCGGAAATATGGCCAAAACCATGGAGAAGCTGGAGTAGGGTCGGAGTAGAGGTCAGTGGAAAAGTGAGGAGAAGAAGCATGTTGTCCGCAAAGAGGCAAAGGTTATGGTGAGTACCACCTATCTCGAGTCCTCAAATATCAGGATTTTTTCTAATCTAGAGGGCCAGGGGTTCAATGGCTAGAGTGAAAAGCAATGGGGATAAACCTTGGTGAGTTCCACAAAGGATTGGGAATGAAGATGATTTGAGTCCCAGATATTGAACATTGGCTCGCTGTATAAGGATGAGATCCATGACAAGAAGTGTGTTCAAAAGCCCCAGCGACGCAAGATAAAATAAAGGTAGGGCCAAGAGACCGTATCAAAGGCCTTTCTGATATCCAGAGAGAGAAAGCATGTAGTAATGTTACGAGCTCAAGCCAAATGTGCCAGAAGAACCGCGCGCCTAACATTGTCACCCGCTTGGCGTATTGGTATGAAGCCTAGTTGGTCATTGTGGACTAGGGAGCCTATAAATGGGTTAAGGTGAGTGGAGAGTATTTTCGCGAGAAGTTTAATGTCTACATTAAGGAGGAAAATTGGCTTATAGTTGGACCAGGCAGAGTCATCGGAATTGGGCTTTGGAATCATGGAAATAGTGGCGGTCACTGTTTCGGGTTTAAAGGACTGACCGGAGAGGATGGCATTGAAGGCATTCGTAAGAACTGGAGAAAGAAGGTGTTCAAATAAGCTGCGGAGAAGCCATCAGGACCAGGGCGTTTGCATAGCTTCAGGGTCTTGTTAGCATTTAGGGTTTCCGTCGGGGTGATTGATTTCTCCAGGAGTTCTAGCTGATAATCAGACAGTCTTGGAAAGGATTGTTTTTTTTCTCATCAAACGTGAAGTTACACTTTAACCCGTTCATGATGGGAAATAAAACAAAACATAGTGCCTGGACACATTTTTGAAAGTTTGGCATGTGTTTGTAAAACTTTACATATCAAAGCATCAACCATTGCACAGAACCCAGTGTCAGAATGTCTACCGCATTCCCACAGTCCCGCTATAAGTTGCTGATCGCTGCGATTACTAGTATAAAAAAATAAAATTCCATTATATATACTGCCATTTATAGATGCTAGTTATTTGTAAAATGTTTTGAAAACCATTTATCATTTTCCTTCCACTTCACAATTATGTGCCCCTTTGTGTTGGTCTATCACATATCCCCCTGTATCCTAAGTCCATAGCTCTGGGGGCAGACCCCTGTCAGATCCCAAGCGTCTACAAACTATGGTATAGATACTGGAATTTACTCTCTGACTGTATCATATTTCTCGAGGTGCTAAAATGCAAGGGCAGTAACAACACGGAAAGTAGACACCCTAAGCTATCTGCTGAGAGGCATGTTGAGTCCATGGAAGATTTATTTTTTCTCCACAAGTTTTTTTTACAGAAAGTTGTCATTTAAATGGTATATTGCTCACACATGTCATGGGTATATTTGGAATTACACCCCAAAACATATTCTGCTACTTTTCCTGATACCACAAGTGTGAAACTTTTTGGAAGCCTAGCCACATACAGAAGCCCAAAATCCAATGACCCCTGTGAAAGCCTGATGGTCCTTAAATTCCTCATTTCACTTCCTCACTACCTATCACAGTTTAGGAGGCCCTGAAATGCCAGCATAGCACCAAACACCCCCAAATAACCCCTTTTTTGGAAAGTAGACACCCCAAGGAATTTTTCCACAGGTTTTGAAAAAGAAAAAAGAAAGGAAAAAATATGTTTTCATTTTTTTTCTTTCTTCATTTTCTAAAAACTTGTGGAAACAAACGAGATCTGCAAAATACTGCTAATAGACTTCTAGTTCTCCTGGTTTAGTATTGCCAAGCTACTCAAAGAAACCAAGAGACATTTATGCATTCTAAGTGCAGTATTTATTGATAATTGAACACCTATAAAAGAATGCTATGCACTCACATGTATAGGTGCCTATTCCACCAGTATGTTCAGCCTGTAAAGTCAAAGACGGCCGACATGCATTTCAAGCCTCGCTCTCACTACGGCCGAATGTGATGTCTAAGGAAACCGGAAGTGACGGAATCATGCTTCGACGTACGTTTTGCCTGGTAGTGTCTTCACTTCAGGAGGACCATCTTGGGATATTCAGAGACGTATGTTCCAGCCAATACCATCAAAACACATGGAAATGGTGGGATTGCTTGTCCCACTTTGAATTTATGACAATTTATTGTACAGTGCCTACCTATTCGCTTTTGTAGTGATGTATGGTCCAGCAGGAGAAACCACAGAGAGCAGCCAGCTAGCAGTTATTTACACAACTAGAAGTGTGCAAATATGTGCAGTGTTTGAAAGCACGGTGAAGTGGTAGCTTTTCAAGAAATTGGCCACTGGATAGGTAAGTATACGCTGTCTTCTTTTACTGTTTTTATGGACCTACACGTGACCCTGTGCTGACGGGATCACTTTAGGTAGAGAGAACTCTATAACCAATTGCATGATCATTATTGCGGGCTGCATTTTATGAGTGGTCTGTAAAATACAGGCCACGGTATGTAATAATATGGCTGTGTACAGAAGAGATCTAATAGCTCTTTGCTATAAACAGGCCCCTATTGTACTAAAGCACTGTATTTCATTAACAATTTACTTTTTTTTTTAATAAAATACTTGTTTTTTTATCTTTTTTAGCTGGGCTATGCCTGCTAATTTATGTTTAAATAGCTAACTATAGTCTGTAGTGCTTTTGGGTAATGTGGCGCTTTATGAATAATAAATTATTAATGAATTGGGCGGTGTCTGACTCGCGTATATAATTAGGACACAGTGCCTTCAGCCATTAAGGCAAAATAACTTAATCAATAATATTAAATAATACAGACACCTTGATAAAATATACCAGCACAATGTAATTTTCCTAAATTCTTTTACCAATGTGATTTCTTACCAAATATACAAATATCGCCAATTTGAATAATAAATAAATAATTTATTTATATACAGAAATATTTATATATATTTTAATACAAATTAATTTACTGGTGATTAGTGTTTCTTACACACGATCAAAGGAATAACCCACGATAAATTGCAATTAGGTCAGTCTTAAAATGTATGCAATAGCAAAGTAAAATAACAAAACTCTTGATTTATCGGCGATTTGAAAAATATTATATTTCAGTATTCCATGTATTTTCCACAACTCTCGCGGCCGAAGAAAGTCAGGAAAAATACTTCTGACATTATAAAACTGAAACACTTCAAATGCATCCTAAGAACAATGTGTTTCCAGCATACCAATATAGAGAGGAAAAAAAAAACTCTATTCTACAAGCAATACAATCCGACACGAAAAATTAGCACCCAATCTCCCTATACACCATCCAATCTCGATGGTTCAACAAGATCTATACAATTACGAAATAATTAGCAGTTGATATCAGCATGCACAGTACCAGCACTACAGCTCAATAAAAATAGTTATAAAGTTCTAGTAATAACTTTAGTATGAATAAACGTTATGATAATCTGGCCACAATATCTCACCACTCCCAGAGATAGCGTTTGAGATTTTGGATGGAACAGTAGGCAGGTGAAAAGTGTTGTTCCTTAGCAAGCAGCAGTCTCTCCAACCAGCAAAAGTTCTCCTCTTTCAGTAAGCCAAGCAAAGGGTATTTCTCTTTTAAAAGCAAAAGCTGTGTTTCTTTTCTTTTTCCAAGCAAAAGGATTTCTTTCAAGCAAAAAGTGTGTGTTTTGGTAGGCAAAAGGTTTCTTTTCTTTCATCAGCAGAAGGTTTTTTGTTTCGTTTGCAGAAAGTTTTTTTTTTAAAAATGCTCTCCTTCTGTATAAATACTGTGGGGATCCACTGTCTGCTGGGTCCACCCATAGCAAATGTCAATTGGACAGTTAGAATACGACGTTTATTTTAGATGTTCTTTACCTGTCCACTAGAGGCAGTTGTGTTCCATGAATGAAGATTTGATTTTCTGCTTATGTGAAATTTAAGTAGTATTGCATTAACAAAATATTTGTCATGATGAAATATCAAAGCAGCTTTCATAGATATCCCTCTTGATAAAGTCCATTTATTTGCGTTGGGTTAAACATTGTGAACCATCCTTATTAAGTGAGAATTATATCTCTGCGGTTATCAATTATTATGAAAATGGTTGATATTAAGGAGAATACTCCCGTAATTTGTCATGGTACTTTATCAGATGATGCACATGTGTTATTTCAGTCCATCATATCATATACCTCATATCTTTTTTCACTATGATATGTAGGTACGTATTGTTAGTAAGTAATATTTTTGAAATGGTCTACCCAGAATCACAATTCACAGCATATGTTATTGGAAATTGGTTGACATTTGGTTAATGCTTGATGGGATTTTATAGTTGGGAAATTGACATGATTTTATCCTTTGAGAGTCTTTTTCAAAATTTTTCTTAATAGTATCGTGATTTTATTTAATCCATTACTAGATTCAAATTTAAACCTATTTCTTTTGGCTGAACTGTCCCTTAGCTCACCTCATAATGTTTGTTCTTACTAATTCCTGTGTGGCTCTCCTAATGCCCAGAAACAACGAGAGTAAATGAACATTCATTATGTGCAAACATGGAAGAGTTGCTCCTATTGTCCTTTTAGTTAAATGTTGGTGCTTTGCAAATGTGAGCCATTTCTCTCTTGCTAGATGTTTTATTTCTTTTAGAATCCAGGTACATTTATGATGTGTCTTCACAATGAACATTCATGACATCTGGAAGTCTTTTGGTCAATACTGGCCAGTGTATTCCTGGTTAGGGCTGTGTGAACCATTGCATCTATTTTTATCAATTGTGAGAGTTAAATAGGCCATTTAGATTCAGTCAACATAATGATTACCTTCTTCTTGTGTGCACCTGGTTGGTCAACAATTGTTAGTGTCTTTTGTTTAAGTGGTCTATAGTAAAGAAAAGGCACTTCTTTCTCTGGAAAATTACTAGTGCTTTTGAAATGTCTCACTGAGTTATTTTCTGATATAACTTATGGATCTTTATGTATCAAAGCCATAACAAGTCT
The DNA here is from genome assembly GCF_062004578.1 of Staurois parvus. Lineage (NCBI taxonomy): Eukaryota > Metazoa > Chordata > Amphibia > Anura > Ranidae > Staurois > Staurois parvus. Next base: position 8,094,552 of record NW_028317902.1, read on the forward strand.
CCAAGAAAAATAAGGAGACCATAGGAAAACGATCTTGGAATATTCTTTTCACAATATTGTCCAAAACCTCTTGTTTCAGGTATGTCAAAAGTGAGCGTCACACCATACAAGTGGATTATGTACTATACATGGATGAAATGGCAGTAGAGGTAGGCTGCAAGCCCAACGTTAAGCATCTTTTCCTGTCAGATCCCAAGCTTGCCTGGGAGATATTATTTGGTCCATGTACACCTTACCAGTATCGCCTGTGTGGACCAGGGCAATGGAAGGATGCCAGAAAAGCCATTCTATCTCAGAAGGATCGCGTCATAAAGCCAACAAAGACTCGCATCACAGATACTGAAATGACCCACAGTTCATTTAATATGCTTGTTAAGCTTCTGGGCATCTTGGTGATCTTTGCTGCCATATATGTCTTAATGTAATTAGGCCAAGTAATGCTATGATTCAGAAAAGTCCATTCTTACAGGCTTCAGTCTCTTGACCAAGACCTATTTGTTATATAAAATATCCTTTAAATTTGAAAAATCCCATATCCTCCAACTTGGATTGTAATGAGACTGTCCTTTTTATTCTTGGTTACTGAAAAAAAATACATTCTCCTTAAAGCATTACCTCTTATGTGCAATTTCTTTTTATTGTTTTATTTTGATCTCTATCATAAAGAGAAACTCTGATTCAAAAAAGGAAAACCTTTTTTTCCAGTAGATATTATGGCCTCAGACAAATGTCTTTTGTTAGCTCCATTGGTGCTTCTATGCAATACATACAGTCTTTTCCTCTGGAGAGAAGTTTTACATTTTAGACGTATTTTTTTTGGGGGGGGTGGTTAGGGGGGGTGGTATACAGTTTGTACCACTGGATTTTGGGGATCATAGTATGGCACATTAAAAAATTAAGTTTCTGTACTGATTCTATTTGTTCTTGCTAGCATCACCATGATAGTAGTGTTTTAGGGGTCGGGCCCAGCTTAAAGTTTAGGTAAAAGGGCTTTTCTTTATGTCTGGGTAAAGTGAAGAGGGGTTAGACCTAAAGGGTGTTTATTCTTGTATGTGTTTCTGATGGGGAAATTCACCCTCTCTATTTCCTGGGGACCATTGTCAGTATAACTAAAAGTAAGGGGAAGGCCAAAATTTTGAGCTGTCACTGGAAAAAGCATAGAGAAGAATTTTCCAACAGGAAAGTTATTTCAATGACAAATGTCTTAGGGATTGTTTTCACTTTGGAGAAATTTCTTCTCATTTCCTGTCTACATGGTTGACAGTGGCAAGAAATCTCTGGAATGGGATACAATGACAAAGAATACCTTGCAAGGGTTTTGACCATTTCTTACTCAATTAATTTAGCTATACTTTAAAGAAGGAGATTTTTATTAATGTGTTCTGTTCCCCAGGGAACAAGATAAATATAGCACCTTGTCCCATCTTCCTATGTGCTGTCTAAGGCTAGCTGTGAGATCAAACAGGGCATCCCTCTTCCTTCCACTGCTGTCCAACAATGTAGCTAGCAAGGAGATGGCTGCTTTTACGAACAGCACTTTTTCTCCATCTCCAACTCCAAGCGCTTGCCTGCTTGCCTGGAACATTTTAGCTAATAAGCCACTCTCCCCTCACATTCCTCATGAGGTGCTTGACTGAGGAAAGTGCTTGAAAATGGAGAAAAGCAACGGTCTCCATGCTAGCTGTACTGTCGGACTGCCATGGAGGAAAGGGGGATGCCCTGTCCAACCTCACAGTTAGCATTAGACAGCACATAGGAAGATGGGACTAGTATGTCAAGTACTTTGTCTTCTGAGGAACAGAACACATTAATATACATTGAAATAAAGCCTCTTCTTTAAATTTAGGGGTTGTGTATAGAGCCTACAGAAAAGTTAAAAGCCAATATGTTACTATTCCTTTTCAAGTGTGTAAAATTCTTTCTTAATACTGAAACTCACACGCCAAAAACATGTATTTTCAGAAGTTGTAAACTAATGTACCATGCAAAGTACAGTATGCATGAATTTGACCTGTACTTTGTATGCTGCCTAATCTGTTCTAGTACATTAAACATGTTACTGTTAACTGTCTGCAGTCATAATTTTGTATATTGTCAATTCACTGCTACTTATCTCACATTTCACAAACCAGCTCATGCACAGATTTGAAATCTCAACTGGCTTGTAGTGGAACTGAGAGGTGACAAAAGAGATTCAGGCTTCAATCTAATAGTATAGCCCAAACCTTTTTTTATTAGTAATGGATAGAAAAAGAAGGAATTAAAAACCTCTGCAGTGTTATTTATTATTGTATGTCAACCATTGTGGGAATTCCCTTCACTTCTTGTCCCAGAGCTGTAATAGGAAGTTAAAGGAAATCTCTCAAAGCACGGGGGATTCCTCTTTAAGACAGTTGTCCCCAGAACAGGTGTCTCCATTGGACGATTTCCCTTTACCCCTTATTCTGGGGACTATTCTAAGATTTTGGATTTCCCATCCCTTTCTTTCCCAGTGACAATGACCACCAATACAAATAAAGGGGAGAAGCCCCCCAATGGGGACTCAGACAGCAATAACAGCTTGACAGAGAGCCTTCCCTATTATCCAGAACAAAACAAAAAAATAGGTTTTGCCTAGATATGCACCCAGATGGAGGTTTTTCTTAAATTATCCTCTTTTACTATGCCCTTTAAGGGACAGCTTTGCTTGGTTACATACTGTGATACAACCATTAATCAGAGATAGCAACTATAGTGGTTCCTTCATTCTTTTATCCTATCCTGTCAATAAAGCAGAGCATCCTTTGTTGCTATAAATGTTTATTTTTTCCTGATAATAATCAAAATAGTCAGGGGTATAACTACTGATGATTAATTCTAATATTCCACTGTTGGTTTATTCTTTTTGTACATACACATAAAAACATGTGAATACATAACATCAATGATCCGTTTGTAATGCTTTTTCTGCATTTTGTGATGTCAATGTAACCGTTATTTGGATTTTTTTTTTTTTTTTGAGGGGGGGAGTGTAGTTCTTATGCATGCTTTCCAGCATCTTACATACAGATGTGTGTAGTATATTGTGTGTAATATATATGTATATGTATTGAAGACATTGAAACACATACTGTTCATTCTTGGACGGGCCAGTGATAAGACCACTTTACACACCAAAAGAACTCCTTACTATGTTAATGTATGCAGGAGGTAATTACATTACCTTTGTTGTGTTGGGTTAACCTGTTTTTGATTAAATAAAGGAGAGTCAGGGGAAGTTTCTAGGTCTAGACACATAAAATCAAACATGCTACTAAAAGTGGCCAATCAGGGTGCTTGCCATTGTACTGAATGGGGAAAATGTGTATATTAACACAGGACACAGAGCACAAGTCAGGATACATGGGACAGAGCACAGGTCAGGATACGGGTGACAAAACACAGGTGACAGGACAGGTATAGATCATAACTCACATTATTGCATGCATGGGAGCAACCTAGGTATGCTGGACGGTGTACTATCTCTATGCTTGATATTAAGTATCTTGAATGGGACTTTGAGAGTTGTTGTTCATTGTAACATTTACAAGTATTCAGCTGGATTTCTGTCATCTGTAACAAATATCTTTATCCGAATAAATGCATCTCTCTGGGAAAGGACTATTGGTTGCTGCGGGAAAAGTATATATACAAATACACCCTGGTCATCCGGAGAAGGGCTGGATCTCCATGTTTGATGTGACGTATCATTGCAATCTTTACAAATATTCACCTGGATTTATGTTCTATGGATTGTCATTGAGTCCATTAAATCTCTCTAGAAAAGCTATACTTGTCATAATTTTAAGACAACATTGGTGCCGTGACCCGGATTCGAACCGGGGTTGCTGAGGTTGTCTTAAAATTATGACCAATGTTGTCTTAAAATTATGACAAGTGTAGCTTTTTTAACACAAAGTTGTCAATCTATAAGATATTTATAACAAATAGCGTGAACATACCAATAATTACACCCCAAAATACATTCTGCTACTCCTTCCTATTAGGGGGAGTGTAAGACTTGTGTAAGACTTTTTAAAAATTTAAACAGTATATGTACCCAACATTGCAACCTCTGCAACACAAAAATCAACAAACACTGTATAAAAAACAATATAAACAAAAGATTACCTGTGGTTTGAGAGAGAACTGGCCCAGGAAGCAGGCAGAGACATGGTCAGCAACAGCCAAAAATCATCAAGACAGCAGGCAGGAATATGCTCCATAAACATGATAGGGTCAGTACAGGCAGCAACATGACACCCAGGCAGCAGGCAGGAACAAGGTCCATAAAAAGTCCTGGGTCAATACAGGCAGCACGCAGAGATTTGGTCAGCACAGCCAAAGAATTAGTCTAGGCAGCAGGCAGGAGCATGGCCCATAAAAAGTCCTGGGTCATTACAGGCAGAGATATGGATAGCCCAACCAAAGTATTTGTCCAGACAGCAGGCAGGAACATGGCCCATAAGAGGACCTGGGTCAGTACAGGCAGCAGACAGAGATATAGTCAGCATAGCCAAAGTATTGTCCAGGCAGCAGGCAGGAACATCAGGCTTAGGGCCTCGTTCAAGTAGGACCTGGGCACAGGGGTAGAGGCTTTGTCCTACCCAATCTCTTCAAAGCCTCCAGACTAATAGACCCTGTTCCAGGAATTACACCCGGAGAAAACCAAAAACTGTTTCTCTCTACTTGGAACTCCACTCTGAATCCCCTCACATATGTGAAACCCCTGTATTATCTTGAATCCCACTACTACAGTAGCAGGGCAAAAGATCAATCCAAGTGGAAGGCAAACAACATGATTGATTAACAAGCCCAGGTCAGTGCAGGAAGACGGTAGAAGCATGATTGATAAACAATCCAGTCGACAGGCAGAAGCATAGTTGATAAATAGGCCAGGGTCAGTTCAGATGGAAGGCAAAAACATGGTGGATAAACAATGCAGACGGCAGGCAGAGGCATAGTCGATAAAAAGGCCAGGGTCAGTTAAAATGGAAGGGAGTGGCATGGTTGGTTGAGGCAGCAGGCAAATGATCAGCACACATATTGAACGTAGGGAAATGCAGGCTATTAGAACTATGGGCAAATATTTTAGTGATCAGTCTCTGATGCATAGGCCCAGTTGGGAGGGACATTGGAGACAATGAAAACTGGTGTCTTTTCTAACTCCCTCTCTGGTGCATACTCATCATATTTTTTGGCCTACTACTGTTGGTGGAATGCTCTCTAGGAAATGCACTCATGAAGTCTGCTCACAGAATCAGAGCAATTATTTTCTGGGAGGATCCTTGCTGGTAGATAAGGGTCGATTTGTTCAATAAATTATACCAGAAATGGGACCTTCTTGTTGTTAAATAGAGCTGTAGCATCTGATCATTGAAATCCATCCCCCCCTGCCCCCATGTAGAAAGTATAATCCTGAATGCATGCAGACTTTTGAATGGAACCGTGTCTTCTGGGAATTTCCACCAAGGTGTCATTGTGGATAGTGGACAGGATGTAAACATCTCTCTTAGCCTTCCAGTTCATGGCCAGCATTTCGTTGTTTCTTAGATTCCCCACTTTGCAGCCTCCCAAACTTTGTGGGAAGCCCTTCCTGTTTTTTTGGGAGGTACCACAGGCCAAGGTTTTCTCACGGTGCAGGTGGTGTAAAAGGGGCAGACTGGTATAGAAATTGTCTTGGTAGATGTAATAACCTTTTTGGAAAAGTGGAAAAGCCAGGTCTCTGACAATTTTTCCACTTGTGCCGATGTAGGTTGGGCACATAAGGGGCTTGAGCTTAGAAATATCCAGTGGTTCTTTCACAAAGCTTGCAAAGCTTTACTCCATATCTGGCCCTTTTACTTGGAATGTACTACTTGATTCCCAGCTGGCCAATGAAGTGGACAAGGGATTTGTCCAAACATATGTTTTGGTCGGGGACATAAAGTTCAGCAAATCTTTGGGGAAAAGAATTAGGAAGTGGGCAAATTTTTTATTATTTGTCATAGTTGGGATGAACTTTGGGAGGGCACTGAGTATTGTCACTGAAATTAAGAAGTGCATGATCATTTCATAGCGTGACCTGTGCATTACAGCAGAATAAAAGGGCATGGGGTGGGTGGACCAGTAAGCATGTTCTTCATTTTTGTAAGCCCCATGTTAAGGGTGAGGTCCAAAAATAACTTGAACTCCTTTACCCTTTCCAGCAAACTTTATGTAGCACTATCCCCTTAAGGGTTGCTTAGTAATTTTTGGGTTTCCTGTCAATCTGGACCTCTTTCTGAAAGCCCAACCTCTGCTGACACCACTGTATTCTTATGACCAGAATAAGCCAGGACTGTAAAATGGACTCACACACAAGTTAGTGTAAACCAATATAAGGTTTATATTGAATTTGAATGTAGTTTGATAAAAAAAAGCACAAAATAACATTGGCATGTGCAGCAATATAATCACTCTTCCCAGCTTTAAGTAAAAGTAACAGCATCCACAGTAAAGTGCCAGTAACTGTTAGCAGGTCTGCCTTCAGAAATAATCTAATCCCTCAAATCTGAGGTGACTCTTGAATCCTCAGTGAGTGGGAACAACTGTCAATAAACAAGTAAGCTCACTGCGTGGTCCTCAGAACCTGACAGCAAGGATTAGATCTGAAAATGGAGAGAGCTCTCATCTATAATCGACCAATGTCCCTTTAAGAACAATATGGAGTTTTATCTGTGCTAGTTGACCCAATTGGTGTGAAGATGATCTAAGGTGTAGATGATAGTTCCTTAGGATAACAACACAAAGGATAAGGAAGGAACAAAAAGGAGGAATAAGTACTTCTCTTCTTAATGGCAGTGAACTGATGCAAGGTCCCCTTTAAGGCACTAAACAAGGACAGATTTAAAGTAGTGAAGTGTAACAGTTGGCATAAGTGTCTGTGAGCAAGAACAACTCTCTCTCTGGATGACAAGGGCCAAAGACAGCAGTAGTAGAAATCCTGTTCAGCTGGGAAAGGTAAATTGTTGTTTCAGTTGGCACTGCTGTATTCTGGCGGCTGGCCTGCAGCTTTGTGCCCTGCAGTCAGCTTGGATGATGAGACTGTAATGCAAATGTATTCCAATGATGGCAGCTGGAAGAACTAGGCCGCAAACTGGGGTAACTATGAGTAATGTCCGCAACTATGTGCAGGTAGATGTGATGAGATTGTCAGTGTTCACTTAGTGGGTGTATGGAACTCTCTCACCTGATCAGTGGTGTCCGACAGGTCTTAGCAGTCTGTTTTTCTCTACAGATGGGGGCCCCCACAGACTCTCCGGTCCTTATTCGGCATCCCGTCTGGCCTCCTGCTTACAGATTGGCTCGCTGGGCGATGTGGCAGGACTGACAATCGGCAGACTCTTTCCACTCCTCCTCCCTCTCTGACTCTGACTACACGGCATGGTCCAATACACTAACCATCAGCACACTTCCTTCTCTCTCGATCTCTCCCCTCACACTTTCTGTTCAGTCTCCCGGGCTTTTAGATATTTATACCCTCGCCCACCTTCTCTGGGAAATGCAGCCCCTAGGTGCTCTGCTCCCCAGTGAAGTCCTGATGTTCAACATACAAGTTCCAGAGGGCTGTTCTGCCAAGTGTGATTGCCCCTGACTGGCAGGCCATGGCCATCTAATGTCCATTTTAATACACTACATCTAACACCATATCAATAGGTTACAATAGCAATAACAAATAGGGATTTTTAGTTCACACGTAATGCAATACATGTTTAAGCTGGCCAACTGCATCAAGGTATTCTCTTTTGGCCAGTCTTACTCTGCTCTGCCTACACAAATGCTTCTGTGGACACAATGCCAACATGGGGCAAACAGACACAAGGTGGGGGAGAGCTACTAGGTATAGTAAACATAATAAATAATGTGGCAATGCTCTGGAAAGCAGTGAAACACTATGTTCTGGTGTGAGCACACAATATTGTTTTCGGTTTGCAGCTACTTGCATTTTTCTATGAGGAAATTGCACACAATGGGCCCTAAATCTGCAGCCATGACTAACAACAAGTAAAGGGAGGTCCTGACCAAATCACTGACATCAGGAGAAAATACAAGTCAACCAAAACCAGACAACACTAACGAAAAGCATAAAAAAAAGCAAAATAAACACAAATGACCACCCACAGGTAGAAAACAGAATATATTAAGGGCCAATTCAAACTACTGAGCATTTTAGCCACTGTCAAAACGCGGGTCTACACGTGGACACACAGAAAACAAGTGTCCCACTCACACTGCAACACAGCCCAGACCTGCGATGTAGGGGTGCTGCAAAAAAATGCAGACATGCTGCATTTTTTTGCAGCACACCATACAGAATGGCATGGCATTGGACAAAAGAGCAGAGCATCGCACTGCTGTTCAGCACCATGATTGAAGTGAACATTTTTTTACACTTCAAATAAAGTTTGTACAAAAAAAAAAGAGCAGTGTGATGCGCTGAATCAAGCACCACACTGTCCCCTACCTCAGCCAGTAACTGACAGTTGTAGAAGCAGTAAAGGGGTCCGGCAGTTTTGTAACTCCGACCCAGGAGTTACAAAACATACATAGCAGAGCAATGTTGCAATGTAGAGTTTGTCATTTCCCACACTGCCCATAATGTTGTGATAAAAATATTAAACATATATGAGCTGAAAATTGCAAATATTTATATAAAACAGTGTAGTGCCTCTCTAGTTAGCCAGGGGGAAGTAGCAAGGTTTTTTAGTTAGAGGCTAGATAGCAGCCTGGGAGGAATCAGCCTGGGTGTGAGTCAGCCAGATAACTTGAGGTCAGGGCTGAGGGCACTGTAGGTCAGTTCCCTGATACCTCCCCTTGCTTTAGAAGCTTGGGAATTTTCTACAATGCAGTGGGTGGGGGTGAGTAAGGGCTGATCTGCATACTCAAGGGACTCTGGCCAATCAAGCAGAAGGCTTGCTATGGGGGTCAGAACAGCCCTTAAGTATAGGAGAGCATGACCAGGAAGTGGTCAGTGTGGGGTGGAAGATGAAGTGAGAAGGTTGGTGTGTGGAGCCTGGGAGGGCCCAGGGAGGGACCCACCTGCAAGCAGGAGCTGGAAAGGAGGATCTCTCTGCCTCATTGTTCCCTGAGAGAGAACAGCCTGGGAAGCAGGGAAGGAGCCAGCCCAATGTAAGGCCTGAAGGCAGCCACCAACCCACAAGCTTGCAGGAGAGCACACCTTCTGGGCCAGATAATGGGAGAGGGCAATTAGGTGGCGAACCCAACTAGCTCCTCATCTAGGTTTGTTTTTCTACATTGGCAGCTTCTGGGTCCCCTTGCCCAGGGATTTCCTCATGGAGCTGGGTAAAGAGGAGAATTCATCTGGGGTCTGAGGCGGTACACCAAGAGGGCTGGAGAGGTCTCTACATTGCAGTTTTCTTGGGCATCTATCCTATCCAAGTTCAATAACCCTTAATAAAACCTAAAAACCAAGTTCAAGGACTGTTTACCGTCTCCAGTGTGCAAGGTCTGAAGAAAATGCATGTTGCCTGGCTGTGTAGGACTATAGGGGGACAGAAACCTCAGCGACTCCTAATTCGGTTAGTGCTACAGATAACAAGCAGTCTGAAGACTGCTATACACCTTCATCAGGGATGAACTTCAGATTTGTGTCAATGGAAGGTTCAACCTAAATTCTAGCCATTTGAGGTTTGCTGAATGGACAAATTAAATGTCCAGATCTGGTCTTTTTGCCTGCAATGAACTTCTAGCTTCTACTGTAGTCAGAATTTCTTCATTTAGTGGTGAAAACATTAATGCCCCAAAGGAATGTACATTTTTTTAGTGAATGAGGAAAAAAGGGTACTGTGCATCCCTTGCTTGCTCACTTGGTGGGGGGGGGGCAAATATATGAGGCCCCTTATGTTAAAGAGGGCTCTCAGATTCTGATTAGTTCTCCCCTACAGACTCCTACCTCCATTGGGCCAGGGTAGAATGCACCTGTCATATACAGTACTGTGCAAAAATAATAGGCAGCTGTGAAGAAATGCTGTAAAGTAAGAATGCTTTCAAAAATATATTTTTAATTGTTTATTTTTATAAATTTGCAAAATGCATAGTGAGCAAACATAAGAGAAATCTAAGTCAATTCAATATTTAGTGAGACTACCCTTTGGCTTCAAACCAGCTTCAATTTAATTAATCAAGAAACGGCGATTTTGAGGATCGTAGACATAGTGGCCAGTCAAGGTAACTTAATGCAGCAGACAATAGCCACATCATGCTTCCCTTCAACATGGGAAGATGTCCAGCAATGCCATCAGCACAGAACTAGCAAGAACCAGTGGAACCCAGGTACACTCATCTAATATCCGGAGACGTCTAGCCAGAAATGGTCTTCATGGAAGAATTGCAGCTAAAAAGCCATGCCTCCAATGTGGAAACAAGGCTAAGCAACTCAAGTATGCCAAATATATAGGAACTGGGGTTCAGAAAAATGGCAGCAGATGCTCTGGACTGATGAATTGAAATTGAAAATATTTGGCTGTAGCAGGAGGTAGTTTGTTTGCCGAAGAGATAGAGAGCGGTACAATAATGAGTGTCTGCAGGCAACAGTGAAGCATGGTGGAGGTTCTTTGCAAGTTTGGGACTGAATTTCTGCAAATTGAGTTGGAGAGTCGGTCAGGATCAATGGTGTCCTCAATGTTGAGAAATACAGGCAGATACTTAACCATCAGGTAGGCTTGTGATGGCCTAAAAGTTATTCTACACCAGGACAATGACCCCACACATACAGCCAATGTCATTAAGAACTATCTTCAGTGTGAAAAAGAACAGAAACCTGGAAGCGATAGTTTGGCCCCCACAGTGCCCTGATTTCAACATTATCGAGTCTGTCTAGGATTACATGAAGAGACAGAAGGATTTGAGGCAGCCTACATCCACAGACGATCTGTGGTTAGTTCTCCATGATGTTTGGAACAACCTATCTGCCGAGTTCCTTCAAACACTGAAATGTGTAAGTGTACCCAGAAGAACTGATGCTATTTTGAAGGCAAAGGGTGGTCACACCAAATACTGACTTGATTTGGATTTCTCATCTTTCATTTACTTTCCATTTTGTTTATTAATAAAAATAAGCCATTAACACTTCTATTTATGAAAAAATTCTTCATTTACAGCATGTTTTCACAACTGTCTATAACATTTGGACAGTACTGTACATGTAAGCTATGTGGATTTGGGCACAGACATAACTTTATTTTTGATGCACAGTGCAGATCAGTCACCAAACCAAGGTCTCTGTTTCTCTGTCCTATATTGACAATGTGGGTTTGACTTACTAAATACAAATAGGCTGTTTACTTTCCAAGAGATGTTGCACTTTGCAAGAGCATTTGCCCCAAAACTTAGTAAATGTGGTGAAGATTTGCTTTGCAAAGATTCATAAGCAATGGGGGGGAAAATGAATTTTTGTTGCACATGATTGGATGACACAAGTCAGTACAGCTTCACTTCAGTCACTAAGCTCTGGAGCAAATTCCCTTTTAAAATGCAGCTTCCCTTTAAATCTGAACAGCCTATTTGCCTTCAATAAATCAAACCCTCTATGTCCATTAAAATATGCTATAAGTAAGTATTTGGCATTGTGCACATTGCAGTAGGGTCTGGACAGCAAGAGAGCACTTTAATACAGTTGGCCGGCTTGAACATGCATTGCAAAATATGTGAATTAGGAATCCCCATTTTTATGCAAAAGTTTGATAGAAATTTGTAAGGGTGTATAGCAGAGGGTTATTTCAAAATTTTATTTGAAAGTTGCATACATGACTTTTGCCTTGTGCAATGAGCAGGATAATCATGTAAATAACATTTGCATTAAAGAGCATGTAGATATGATGTCTTTTAACTAGATAACCATTAATACAACAATAACATAAAATGTAGAATAACATTTTATGTTGAATATTAAATATTAATAAACACGGATATCAAATAGACTTTGCTTGAGTATATAAATAATACATGTGTCTCTACAAATGAATACTGTATTTATTTGAATACACATCTTTGTCCAGTGATAGCTTTGTTACTGTGAAGATATAATGCTTTATAAAAAACAGGTTAGAAAATGAGGGTAGTTATAGAACGTTAGATACTAAAGAGTGCAGCACTTAAAAAAGTGACAGATAATTAGAAGAAAACAGTGAAAAAATGTGTGAAAAAATAGTCCATCCAATAAAGAAAAAGTCCCAGAGGCTGTGATGAAAAAAAGGAAATCCATGGACAGTTGTGTCACCAACCACTCAAAAGGCTTACCAGAAAGGCATAACCCGCTGTTAAGAGTGGTCAATCACGCTTTTTTAAACAACCCAGAAAGCCGGTCACTCGAATCCTCCTTCAGATCACCAAAAGAGCAAATAAAGATCTTCCAAACAATGGATCTTACTTAGGGTAGCTGAACAACTCAGGATAAGGCTCAAACTCGTAGTAGGAAACATGTAAAGAAAGAGCGCTCCACATAGTGTGAAACCATTATAACAACATTTATTTAAATTACGGTTGCACTCACATGAAAGCTAACATCATTAGGCATTGATAGGGAAAAAAATTCTAATTTTCCAGTTTCCAAAATGGCCACCGGCTGGTTGCGTATGCGCAGTAGCGTGTGCACGTGGCTCGTCCCTAAGCATTTCGGCACAGGTAACGTCATCAGGGGCACCTGAACATGTTACCTTTTTTTGATATCTGTATTACTAAACATGTGCATGACAATGGTATGTTAACGGTATATTCATTTTGTATTAATTGTTTTATTTTAAAAAGTTTGTTTGCTTTCCTAAGATTAGTGTATATTTAGAGTTATGAAGTAGTTTGTGGGCTATGGAACTTATAGCAATAAAAAAACCCGTTAATTTGTATTATTTGAGAGCCATCTAGATTATCTTGATGTATGGAAGGACATGCACTTTAGATGGTCCCCAAAGACTCTAAAAAAAAGTGGCCGTGTGGGGCTCCGCCTACCCAGCTGCTTCACTTATTCACAGCCCCCAGTGAATGGTAAACTACAAGTCCCGATAGCCTTAGTGGCTGTCAGCTTGTAGTTCTGAATTAACTACCACAATGCTGTGAGCGCTGTGGTAGTTCATTCAGTCTTCATAGTATCAGTAACAGCTTTCCCCTACGAAGTACGAGGCAGCAGACACACTGACAAGTCTGCATAAGACCTGCATGGCATCAGCAATCTCTTGATCGCTGGTGCAATGCTTTTCAGGCTCTTGCAACAAAAAATAATAAATGCACATTTTTTACCTGCAAAAAAATAAGTATTATTTTTTGTCAAAAGGTGAACTTATCCTTTAAAAGACAACATCACTGTTATGTTATCCTTTATTGCCATTAGGTGTCAGCCTAGTTTAGGCTTTAGATATATTCTGTGGTTTAAAAGTGGAAGTTATTAGATTCAAACTTTTAAACAGGTCATTGTAAGCTCCAAAGAAAAAAATAATGATAGCTTTTAGTGGTCATGATTCCTGACCTTCTTCTGAATGCCTTTTTAATTGTCATTTCTCTCTTGATTCATTTTTCCAATTATCTGATTAGTAAGGTGAGTTTTATTTCTGAGAATGTAGTTTTTCCCTTTTACAGCAATTAGTAAGCCAATAGGATATAAGCAGTTGTAATTTTTGCCAGTGGTTGTAGTTTTCTGTTCCTGTCTAATGTGTACTTTGAAAGATCTTGATGAACAGTAATAGTTCTTTTCATAGAAAAGCTGTTCCAATGATCAGAGTTTAAAAGAGAAGTATGGGATTTCGATTTAAAAAAAAATCATACTTGCCTAGGTGGATGCAGCATCGGTCCTCCACTGGCTTTAGGAATGAGAACTCAGATCACATGACCACAAATCGCTGAGTTCTCGCAGCCGCTCTGAGTAGAGAGTGGTGACTGTCAGTCATCCAGTGGTGGACTATTGCTGCAATCCTCACATCCAGAGCCAGTGTATGGGAGTGATGATGTCAGGAACAGTTCACCGCACAAGAATGCAAAACCATAGGGGGGAGCATATCTCTGCTATCCTCACCCCTAAACAAAAACCAGCAACTAACCCTTGCAGTGTGGGTTGCCATTAATCACATTGTCAAGCATCAATCACATTGTCCAGCAATGCAGATCTGATGAATGACAACTGCTGACTCATTAAAAGCAAAGACCTGCTGACACGTCTGATTCTGATGACTGCTCACCATGAATTACATGATTTGAGGGGGTCCCCCTTAACCCTTTCTCTGCCAGGTCTCTGTATCGTACAGACCTGACCAGGGGCGGACTGACAACTCATGGGGCCCCTGGGCAATAGGGGATCATGGGGCCCCTGTGTCCTTGCCCAAACTCAAAAAAGCCTATGAAAAAGGTACCGGGGCATCTCATGGGGCCACCTACTGACCTCGGGCCCTCGGGCAGTGCCCGAGTTTCCAAATGGTCAGTGGGAGGGGGTTTATACACAATCCAGTGACTGCAGCCACCGGGATTGTGTAAAAACTGCCAGGCAGACTCCTGAGGCTGAGCTGCCGCCCGATTTCTTCCACATCCCCTGATAATGGTCTCCCCCCCCATGCACGTGCTCTCCTGCCATAGATTCCAGGTTCTGCTTGGCGGATGCCAGTGGAGAGGAAAGGGGAAAGCAGATTAATGCCCGTTCTACTCCCCTTCTTGTTATGACCCGGAAAGCTACGTGTACGCTGTCACTTTCTCTGACTATTCTATCTGCATAGAAATGTATTTCAAGAGGTATTTTAGACCGTGCATGTCTCATTAAAGAGAACCTGTCACCTAAAAATCATCACATAGGGGACTTTGTGTTATTTTTATTGCAAAAAAAAATAGTTACACCCAAGCACATAACATCCCCCCAAAAAATATTTTGAGGCCCCCCTACCACCACATATATGCACGTTGGGGCACCTACGTGTGAAAATGTGGATTGCAATACATGTTACATATCACCACGCATGCTGGAGTGAGAGCAATAATTCTAGCACAAGACCTCCTCCACAACACTAAACTGATAACCTGTAGGGGCTTTTGAAGCGTTGCATAGAGAAAATTTCATAGGTGCACACAAATTTAAGGTTTGACATGATGGGTATCTATTTACTTGGTGAAACCTCGTCTTTTATATCTTACCAAAAATGTGAGTAACGTATTGGGTTTGTTTGCCCTAAAATTCACTTTAGTGTGTTTTTTACTGAAATGTTGCATTTCCTAGACCTTTGCAGTGATATTGTGTGATGTATAAAATTAGAACTAGCAGTAATTCTCTAGGATTTCTGCTTTCAGAAAATATATAATGTTTGGGGGTTTTGTATAATATCCAGGCCTAAAATGATTTTTTAACGTGTGCAAAAAAAAAATGCAAAAACGGCTCTGGCAGCGAAAGGGTTCAAATCCATATCAGACATGAGGGACCTGGTATGAATAATAGGGAGGCACCACTGTTCTTTTTAATCTATCACCCCTTGATTTACATTCACCTGTTAGTGAGTTTTTGTGGAAGCGATGGTAGAAATAGAATACAGATTTTCACCACAGATAGAAAGCATGTTTGAACAGAAAGTAATTTTGAAGACTGACGATAGCAGGTTGCATTTGAGGCGTTTCTGCATTGCGTTTTGCGTCGTGTTTTTTGCACTTGCATTTTTTATGCATTTTTTATGCGCTTTTTATGCATTTCGCTGGTTTTTTATTTTTCCTGTTGCTAGGCAGATTTTAAACTCAAAACACATCAAAATCGCAGCAACAACGCAATATATGCTTTTCTGTAGCATTCCCATTGAAGTCTATAGAACCAAAAACACAACTTTTTGCGTTAAAAAAGGTTCCTGACCCTTTCCAAAAAACTCACCAGGTGAAAACGCGCAGATGTTAACATGTCCCATAGGATATCATGTTAAATGAACTGTACTGCATTTCTACAAAACGCAAAACACTGCAGAACATGCTTAGGTGTGAACCTAAGGTAAGGCTAGGTTCACACCTATGCAGGTTGCTTTTGAGCCTTTTCTGTAATGTCGTTGCATTTTGCACCTGCGTTTTTGCTGCATTTTTTAATTTTTTTTTTTTTGCTTACTGCTAGGCAGGTTTAAAATGCATCAAAAATGTGGCAGAAATGCAGCAAAAACACAGCAAAAATGCAATATATGCTGTTCTGCAGCATTTGCATAGCAGTCTATAGAACCGAAAACGCAACTTTTTGCATTAAACAAAGTCCCTGACCCTTTCCAAAAAACGCACCAGGTGAAAACGCAGAGATGTGAACGTGTCCCATAGGAAATAATGTTAAATGGACAGTCGCACATTTCTGAAATACGCAAAATGCTGCGGAAAATGCTTAGGTGTGAACCTAGGGTAAAGAAATGAGTGTCTTTTTTTTTAAACTGATACTGTTTGCACCATATCTAAAAAAAACTATTTGGACAGGCTGCAATTTCTGAGCGAATTAATAGGCATTTAGCACCCTTAAAAAAATAGTTTATATTTTTTAAAACTGATGATGTTGAAAAAAAAGACTCAGTTCAAAAAAATAGTGACAAGGAACCGCTGAACTGTTTTGTGATTTCTCTGCACACCTGAAGACAACATACCTTGCTCACCCAGCACTTAACCGCTTCCCGACCGCCCTATAGCAGATATACTGCTACAGGGTGGCATGGGTGCGCAAAATCACATATATATACGTGATTTAGCATCGGCAGTTAGGTGGTGCGAGCGTTACACGTGGGCCCTACCCATGCTGCTGTCACAGCTGTCAACCACTGATTCCTGGCCGGTGATTACCCGCCGGCGCCCGGTGATTGCCGAGCATCTCCAACGGGGAGGAGAACTGTTGACTCCTTGTCAGCTCCTTCACACTGCTTTAATGATGATGCACTGCAATTCAACCAAAAATGAATGACCAATGCAGCCTAAAAAATTTAACAATTTCTACATCCATTAAGAAAACTGTATAAATAAAATTTTGGGTATTAGTGGAAACAATGCAATGTAACCCAAAAGGAAAATTCTTATAGAGAAGAGGATCAACCATAGCCAAAGATTATATAGTTTTATCTACCATTACACAGCTGAGAAAAAATTGAGTTTTGGGTGTTGGTGTTTCCCAAATACAATAACCCCACAGAAAAATTCCTGCAGAGCGGAGGATGGTCTTTCTTTAACAAACATTAACTGTATCTGCAACTGTAGGACAGCTGTGAGAAAATTGGGTGTTGAAGCAAGAAATATGTCACCAGCATACCAAGGATCTCCAGAACAGGTCCAAACCTTTATTTAGTGATCACACCATAGTTACAAAAGCAACGTTTCAGAGCCTCGCAGGATCTTTTCATCAGACATGCCTGATGAAGGGGACCTTTGAGTAGCCGAAATATTACTTTTGTAACTATGGTGTGATGACTAAATAAAGTTTTGGACCTCTTCTGGAGATTCTTGGTGTACTGTTAACATGCGTTTCCCTTTGAATGTCTGCAGCACCCACATATATTGCCAGCCAATTTCAGGAACATGTGCATTTGGAATACTGTGCTTTTTAAGTGGGTTTTGGGTGCCATGATGCCCAAATAGCCCCACAGATAAAATCTTAGAGTACAGGATGGGCCTTTTTAAGCAAAATTCACAGCATTTGCATATTTGAAATCGTTGCTAAAAAATTGCTGCAAAAAACAACAGCTATGGCCCCATTTTTAGTCGATATTGGTGGCAGGCCTTCAACAGTGGCTGCAGATATTAGAGGTGGCAGGTAGAGGGGCAGGGTGTTCTCAAGGAGACCAGACATGGTAATTGTGACAGAATGTAAGATATAAATATATGTAAAAAACGAGTGCTAGATCTGTGTGGGTGGAGCAGCTAGCATGAAAGGCAATGACCTCAGAACCTTCTAAATACAATATATATATCAACATCAAAATGAAAAGTCTTATCATAAATCATTACCAATAACAAAACCCGTATAGCCTACAGATATATATAGCGTCTCTTGATATTTGAAGAAATTATAATATACAACACTCTGAATGTGTGGTAATCTTGTGACAGTCTTACACAGGTCAGAATCACAATGGTGACATTGGTGGTACGTATAGGTGTAGATTACACTAACCAGATAGCACTAACTATAGCGCATATGAATGATGATACATAGGTCATCTGCCGTTGGACATCTAGGATATGGATCGTCTGATGGACTGCCACAGGAATTCCAGCCTATTAGCCACTCTTCCAGATAATAGCAAAGCGATCAGGATCCACCAGAGGGAGCCAGCGATCAGGATGTCATCACAGATATTTAACCCTGCATCAGGGAGTATGCAGTATACCCGAAATCCACCAGAGGGAGCCGGTAACTAAGGTGTCATCCAGTGGTCTCCTTTTAAGAGGTAGGCTCATAGAGAAAAGAGCCCAAGCACAGAAAATGCCATAGTGTAACACTGCTTTATTGTGAAGAACATCAATTAAAAGGAACGACACTTACACTATTTAAAAAACTTTTGGCGCCTAGCCAGCTGGGCGGTCCACGGGGTGTAGTCACTGAGAGCCCCCACATCCCCACCCCTTTGCCCATGTCGCCAGGGATTCTCCAACATGTAAGCTAATGGGACCGTGTAACATCATTGGTTTGTGAGGACACCTACTGAGTACTTAGAAACCACAGTTCATTCACTTATATGTCTGGAAATTCACTTTCATAAATCTTTCTAACCTGTGGTAGAAGATAAACTTAAAGGATAAGTTCACCTTTCATCAAAAAATAATAAATGCACATTTTTTTGCAGGTAAAAATTGTGCATTATTTTTGGGGGAGGGAGCCTGTAAAGTATTGCAGCAGTGGTCAGCAGATCGCTAATGCTGTGCAGGTCTCCTGCAGACCTGTCACTGTATCTGCTTCCTTGTACGGGGGAGCTGATACTTATTTGGCAGGAAGACTCAATGAACTACCACAGTACTCACAGCGCCATGGTAGATCATTGAGCCAACAGCCGCAAATTTTTAATTCACAGAACACAGTGAGTGATGCCGCTGGGTGGGAGGAGCCCCTTACACTTTTTTTTAAATTATGACAGCTAGCGGGAGGAGAAGATCCCTCGCTAGTGTCACAACATGGTTTCGGGGGGGGGGGGTGCAGCGGCCAGTCAGGGTTCAACAAGTAACATGATGTTGTTCCACCAGCCTCCAGCCCCATTCACTTACAACTTGCATGACTGGGAATCCTGGCCACGTAAGCAAAAAAGCCAGGAACTGGTGTGGGGGTCGTCCCTAATTCATGTCAGGCCCTTTGGGTCTGGTATGGATTTTAAGGGGGTACTTCACACAAAAATCAAGGAAAAAAAGACTGAGGCACTCCTCAGAATCCATACCAAACCCTTATTTGAGTATGCAGCTTGGCAGGCCAGAAAAAAAGTAAAGAATCAGGGGCTTATTCAGATCTATGGTCTTTTAATAAACCCCTAGTAGTAAAAAAAATAGATTAAAAATAAAAAAAAAAACACATTTGTGCAATGTGGGAACTCATGTGAGTTCCCACATGTTGCAGCAGTACACAAAAACAAGGGTTGTTCTTGGTGTGCTGTGGTACCATTCATTGTTAATGGCACCCTGATACACCTTGCTAACACACGTGCGTTGCTTCATGCCACAACACTATGCTAATTTATTGCTGTGTGCTACATTTTTAAAAATGTGCGTGTGTGTGGAAAATCCATTTAACAACTTGACGACAGGGCTATAGCCGAATGACGACTACGGCACGGTTGTCCAGTTTTGGAAGGGCGTCATATGACGTCTGATACAGCTGATCACATATCACAGTAAAGGGCCAACCACAGAGGCCCTTTACCACGTGATCAGCTGTGTTCAATCACAGCTGATCTCAATGTAAACACAGTTGCCGGTTATCAGCTGCACTTTCCTCATGCTGTCACAGCGTGAGAAAAGTACTGCCGATAACTGGCAAGTGTAAAAGACATCAGTGCAGCCCCAACAGTGTCCATCAGTGCAGTCCCAACAGTGTCTATCAGTGCTGACTGTCAGTGTCCATCAATGCTGACTGTCAGTGTCCATCAGTGCTGCCATTCAGTGTCCATCAGTGCCGCCAGTCAGTGTCCATCAGTGTCACCAGTCAGTGCCTGTCAGTGCCACCAGTCAGTGCCGCCTATCAGTGACCTTCAGTGCTACCTATCAGTGCCCATCAGTGCCGCCTATCAGTGCCCATTGGTGCCGCATATCAGTGCAGCCTCATCAGTGCCTCCTCGTCAGTGCCCATCAGTGCAGCCTCATCAGTGTCTCCTCATCAGTGCAGCCTATTAGTGCCCATCAGTGCAGCCTCATCAGTGTCTCCTCATCAGTGCAGCCTATTAGTGCCCATCAGTGCAGCCTCATCAGTGTCGCCTCATCAGTGCTGCATATTAGTATACATCAGTGCATCCTCATCATCGCACAACACTGAAGAAGAAAAATTACCCATGTGTAAAATTTTAGAACAGAAACTAAGGAAAACATTTTTTTTTCTAAATTTGTGGCCTTTTTCTGTTTGTTTAGCAAAAAATAAAGAACCCAGTGGTGATTAAATACCACCAAAAGAAAACTCTGTCTCAAAAAAATAACAACTTTGTTTGGGTACAGTGTTGCATGACCACACAATTGTTATTCAAAGTGCAACAGTACTGAAAGCTGAAAATTGGCCTGGGCAGGAAGGGTGTAAAAGTGCCCAGTAGGCAAGTGGTTAAATGAATTGGCTACCCAACTCTTAGATTGTAAGCTCTAAGGAGCAGGGCCCTCTGAATCCTCCTGTATTCATTTGTGTTGTAATTGTACTGTCTGCCCTTTTGTTGTAAAACGCTGCGTAAACTGTTGGCGCTATATAAATCCTGTATATTAATAATGCAAAACATATTATTGTGCATAAAATCACACATCAATATGCATGCATTACCACAATAGAGTGTAGGAGCAGTGACATCATGACCTCCACCTCATCCAATCAGAGAATGCCTTATAAACAAAAGAAACCTAGAAAAGTGATGGCACAAAAAAAGACAAAGTGGTCCATTAAGTCTGCCTGTGGTTTTTTTTAAATTTTATATGTGTAGCATTACCCTCGTGAGGGCTGCTGTGTTTCTTGGTACCTCTAAGCTCTGCACAGCCAGACAACATGCATTTTCCACACTTGCACCCACAGCCAGTGAACAGTCCATTGTTATTTTATTAGAGGAATATAACTTGGATAGGGATTATAGGATGCCCAACTTAATTGAATCAAAGCACTGGGATAACTTCATTCCTATTTACAGAAACAGATACTGGACTGTTCTTTTCCTTGAAAGCCGTCAGTCATTGCAGATCAGTAGCAACAGCCCTTTACAGGCAAGGAACTAGCAGCCCCTCCGAAATCAATTTAGCTTCTTGTAAAATACACGCAGAGATGTCTCCCCTCCCCTGCAGAACTGCTCCAAACTCCACAGCCTGCAGACACTACCAGCCTTCCTGGCTGCTCTCTAGATCTCCCAGGACAATGATAAGGGATTAAGCCCAGTGCTGTCCTTTGGAAGTTTGCTACATGTGGCAGACTCTCACCTTGTGAATCCCAGGGTCTGCTCATGTACTCCTAAGCCTTGATCCTGTTCTGTACTGCTGAATGGACCCTCCTGAGCCAGCTCGGAGTCAAGCCCTCCCCAGCCGCCAACAGTCTCCTCAGCACTCCAGCTTGCACCTGACTAGCCAGTCTGACTATCCCATATTTCTGGGCTTGTCCACCACTCTACCAGGGCCTCCAAACCTGGGATTAGTTAGACTCCCACAAACATGTAGATTAGGTCTGACAGGGATTGGGTTTAAACTCAGAAGGGTCTCTTTTACCTGAGCCACCTAGAATGCTGGACAGGTCCCTGAACAAATTATTTGATGATCCTGTCTTGAACCTTGTTTTCTCTTGCACCTTGAAGTCTTTGCCCCTCCAATTCACTTCCTTATTTATGCCATGCCTCTGCACTTCCTATTGCCAGATTATTGTGCTCCTCCCCGTATTTCTACCCACAGCTTTGAGCTACCACTATTACTACTTGGAATCAACTTTGGCTTGTGACCCCAGACTATGAAATTCTTCTCCTGTATTAACCGTGGCTTGTGTTCTGACTACGAAACTGTTCTCCTGCATCAACCTTGGCTTGTGACCACCGACTACGAAACTCTTCTCCTGCATCAACCTTGGCTAGTGACTCTGATACTGATCCTCTATCTAGTGGTCCAAATAATTCAACCTCTTAAGAACTGTGAGCGGTGCTTAGCCTGATGTTCTCAGTCATTTGTCTCCACTCTCTACAGGTATTTTCCTAACACCGCCTCTTCCATCTACTGGCTTCTGGAAGGTTTCTATAGTCCTCGAGAACCAGGTGGAGGCGATAGAGTTCCAACTTGTTAAGTCACCCAGCTTGACTTGCAGTAACCTGAACTTAATCACAGATTCACACAGTTACCATGAGTCATACCCAATAGATTTGCTTACACTATTCTAGTAGCACAATAGAGAGTGCTACATATGTTTTGCATTTTTGTTTTGTTTTGTTTAGATCTGAGTATAGACCTATGTTTGTCCCAAGCATGTTTGAAACTATTTACTGTTGACTGGCTTACTACCTCTGCTGGAAGTTTATTCCAAGCATCAACTATCCTTTCAGTAAAATATTACTTTCTAAGATTAGTTATCCAGTTTCCTCCAGTTAGTTTGAGGTCATGTCCCTGTTTTCTTGATTTTGGTTTCATATTGAAAATACTGACCTCTGAACCTTATTCACTCTCTTGATGTATTTAAAGGTTTCAGTCATGTCTCCCCTTTCCCCTTTTCCTCCAGACTGTACATATTAAGTTCCTGAACGCTCTCCTGATGTTTTGGCCCTCAGACCTTTCACCATTTTCCACAGGATAGAATGAGTCCTGAAAAAAAATACAAAGTAGTCCACAAATGGTGACAACACAGTGCGACCCCCCTGAGGCCAATGTGCAGAGGAGCAGCTGCTTTCACAGGACCTGAGAGTATCCTGCAAGATTGCAGCTATCACTGTAGTAGCATAGACAGCTACAGCGATTTCCAACTTCCCAAACAGTACATCAGGTATGAGTAATACATACTAACCAGGGGCGGACTGACAACTCATGGGGCCCCCGGGCAATAGCAAATCATGGGGCCCCTGTGTCCTCACCAACACTCAAACCACACCCAAAAAGCCTGTGAAAGGTATCAAAAGGCATCTCATGGGGCCCCCAACTGACCCCGGGCCCTCGGGCAGTGCTCGAGTGCTCTAATGGTCAGTCCGCCCCTGATACTAGCATCATGCCAAGCTGGACCAATGTAGATGAGCAATATAGATTATTTGTGGAGTTCCGTTTTAATTACATTGTCCATGTATTTGTGAATGTAGGGGCTTATGCTATTATGCAGCAGTGTGTGGTTAATAAGGAAAACAAGAAGCTTTTCTTTAAAATGTTTATTTTGGCAATACTAATGCTGTAAGTACTGTAGTTCACTGGTTTACTGAACATTAACAAGGAATTGGCAAAGTTCCAGCTGCCAAGTTTGCTTAATGTAACATATATACACGTTAAGGGCGGGGGATATATTTAAAGGCCATGCCTCTCTCACACAAACACATTCAAGAAGAAGCTGTTTTTGGGATAACTCAAGTAAGTAAACTTTATGACCACTTATACTGTGTAGCATTTCTATTGAAACACATTAATAAATATCAGAAAAATTTACATATTATATTTGATGTTGGAAACATCTGGATTAAAATCCTAAACATAATCTGTAGCAGCAGGTGTAGTATTTAATTTCTAGTTTATTCTCATTAGAACTGTATTTTCTTGTTCGCTAACTGCTTGTTTAAGCTGTTGTGATTGCAGAACAAAATTCCTTTTTCATCCATTTAGGACAAACAGTACCCCAATACAGCTTGCAAGTGCATCACACAATCTTACCTAGAGATCTTTCACAGCCATGTTCATTTTCATCCAAAAACTTGGATTATAGTACAATTGAACTGTCTACTGTAGATGATAATGATGTTGACTGTGTTGTTTTTTCAAGAAAACCTATAACCATAGTGGTTGCAGTTGCCAATCACTTTCTAAAAACGCTAGTTTCCTGGTCATCATGCTGAACCACTGACTTCAAATGCGAAATCACTGTCTTGGAAGGCTAGCAAATTCCTAATGTATTCAGTGCATACAGTGCACATGGGCTCCAGGTGCAGATTGTGTACTTACTATGCACACCAGGGATTCAGGTCAAAAGGGGCTGTCAGTGGAATCTGTCTCTCCCTTGTAATCCTCATCACTTGCCCCAGCATTCAGAAGCAGATGGATAGAAATCTGTATGTGAAGTCTACCTCTGTCTAGTCTTGTTCTTCCCTCTGCAATGCAGCCACAGCACATTGTAGAGAAAGTTGTAAGGTATTCCAACAATCCAGTTGGGGGATATTATTTTACTAGCACGTCCTACGTCTATCCTGGGGCCCTCTTCTCCGCTGAATGTGACTGCAAAAGATCCCGGCAGCATATGTAGAAGGCACCTTGTAGCAACTGTCCTACTTGTAGCAACTGTCCTACTAGCCCCTGTACTGCACTGAATTACCTCATTCCATACACTGCCCTGTACATACCCAATTCCACACTAACTCATTCCATACACTGCCCTGTACATACCCTCTTCCACTACACCTCATTCCATACATACCCTTTTCCACACCACCTCCTTCTGTACACTGTGCTGTACATATCTGAATCCACACTAACTCATTCCATACACTGCCCTGTACATACCCTCTTCCACTCCACCTTATTCCATACATACCCTATTCCACACCACCTCCTTCTGTACACTGCGCTGTACATACCCAATTCCACACTACCTCATTCCATATACAGCACTGTTCATACCCTCTTCCACTCCACCTTATTCCATACATACCCTATTCCACACCACCTCCTTTTGTACACTGCGCTGTACATACCCAATTCCACACTACCTCATTCCATACACTGCCCTGTACATACCCTCTTCCACTCCACCTTATTCCATACATACCCTATTCCACACCACCTCCTTCTGTACACTGCGCTGTACATACCCAATTCCACACTACCTCATTCCATATACAGCACTGTTCATACCCTCTTCCACACCACCTCATTCCATACATACCCTATTCCACACCACCTCCTTCTGTACACTGCCCTGTACATACCGGAATCCACACTAACTCATTCCATACACTGCCCTGTACATACCCTCTTCCACACCACCTCATTCCATACATACCCTATTCCACACCACCTCCTTCTGTACACTGCGCTGTACATACCCAATTCCACACTACCTCATTCCATATACAGCACTGTTCATACCCTCTTCCACACCACCTCATTCCATACATACCCTATTCCACACCACCTCCTTCTGTACACTGTGCTGTACTTACCCGATTCCACACCACCACAATCCATAAGCTGGGCTGTGCATGCCCTATTCCACACCACCTCATTCCGTATGCTGGGCTGTACATACCCTATTCCATGCTGCCTCATTCCGTACACTAAACTGCAAACCCAATATTCAGCGCAATGTAAACCACACCCACTTTATGATGCAGTACACACATTTTCTTTTTCTTGTGATCATGCAAACAGGTCCACTGTATTCAGAAAATGATCTGTCTATATACAGTACCTGTGCATACTGTAAATGTGGAGGACTCGGGACAGTCCTGCTATGTATTCTTTCAAAGATATAGCCAAGGGATCTGTAGACTTTGCTGCCCTCAAATGGCTGGGGTAGTCCAGAGACCAACTGCAAAAAGACAAAGAACAGAGGGTGCCACGGCCTAGTGCATTATCCCAAGGGAGTTTTTTAAAAGTAGGCAAAAGCATATACACTCACAAACAGCAAAGTTGTTACAGCAATATGCAAATAGTTGTCCACTAATGCAGAGGTGGGTAGGACCCAAATAGAGGTGAATGCCAAAGAGACTCCGTCCGGGAATCCGCGGTGGCTGACGCGTTTAAGGGCAAGCCCTCTTCTAGCTGTGAAGAGGGCTTGCCCTTAAAATGCGTAAGCCACCATAGATTCCCGGACAGCATCTCTTGGGCATTTGCCTCTATGTTTGCCCATTTCCATCACCACTGGGGTCACTTTAGCTGTGGAAGGGGGGAGGAGAGGAACGTTGGAATACTAGTCAGTACCATTGCGCAAAGCTGTATTCACTTTGTAAGAATACATGAGTCCTACATGAGTGGAGGTTGCTTTGTTATGTGAAACTATTAGTTTAGTTCTTTAAATTTTAGCATGGGGTGCCTCCAGATTGTGCAGAATTTTAAAGGCTGCCGTGACTAAAAAAAGGTTGAGAAACACTGCATTACACAAAGATAGATTGAGGTATTCATCTTAGATGCCTCTGGGTATAGCTAGTACAGATTAAACACATGATTGCACAATTATGATATAAACTTCAGATTAGATGTAGGATGTAATTTGTTTATGTGAGTTTAGGAATGTTATTAAACACTCAAAATAATTTTCAGTATGGGTAGGTTATATGCAATTAATGCAATGTCATCAAATATAATTTAATATTAGACAGACTATTATGTCCACACAAATAGTATCTGTTATCTCCACTATATCATAAATAGATTAGCAGAAGTGTTCCTGTTTGTTGATGAATGCAGTCAGAGGCACACTGGAACACTGGGGATCAACATTCATCTGCTTCAACAAGGACTGGCTGAATTTCAATCCATGTGTGGCCACTGTGGTTGAAAAGAAGTTGTTCTATCGACTGACTTCTGTTCAACTGCCCTGTTGGTATTTTTTTTACTTGATCAGTGCCACAGGCAATAGACTACAGCACTGATCTGTGTATTCTGACACTGGGGAAGTCTCTCCACTGTCAGAATACAAAGACTCAGCAAGGCGAATTACCCCATCTACCTCCATTGTGTGATTGAGCGAATCGGGTCAATTTTCTTCCTTCAACCCGCTGATTGATGGATAAAAACTGACCCATGTGTGGCCCACGTTAAGTCTTGGGACTCTTCTGGTCAACTTATCACATTTTTCAACATGACACAACCACATTATTCATCCAACAACAATTCCTTTATTCCTGATGCATACATGACACAAAACAATTATACTTTCCATTGTATTTACAGTATCACACGGTAATGAAAATATGTAGTAAGTCTGCATTCAAGGGAGTAGAAATTCTTGTTTCTGAAAAATATTGATGTTATTATGGTTATACAACACAAAATGTGTGCATTTTTCACTTATCTTTAGCTTAAAGCTAGTTCAAGGCACTTAACACCGGTAGATCTAATCTAGTTTAATTCATTTAACTTGACAGTTCCTCACCTTCCATTCAGCTGGGAGCTAAGAAACCCTTACATGAACCCAGGGCTTTTTTTCTCAGAGAATAGATGCAGGAACTACTCCCTTATGAGATACTTCTTGTCTCAACCCCTACCCACTTCCCAGTACCGCCCCTCTTAGAGAATACAGGACCAAGTATCATTTTGTGGTGTCAAGTAATTTTTTTAGAATCTGTTATTGAGAACAAGAAAAAAACACTAAAAAAGAACACCTGCAGCCAGCAGCAATAGACCCCAACAACAATAGACCCCCCAGCAACAATGGACTCCAACAACAATAGACCCCCAGCAGCAACAGCAGATTTCTCAGCAGCCAGCATCAATAGACTCTTCAGCAGCCAGTGACAACAGACCCCTCTCTTAATAGTAGATCCCTGCAAAAGT
Organism: Staurois parvus; assembly: GCF_062004578.1. Classification (NCBI taxonomy): domain Eukaryota; kingdom Metazoa; phylum Chordata; class Amphibia; order Anura; family Ranidae; genus Staurois; species Staurois parvus. The sequence continues at coordinate 8,122,392 of NW_028317902.1, forward strand.
GAACCTCCCAGCAATACAAGCCCCCCAGCAACAATAAATTCCCCATCAGCAACAATAGACTGCCATGTAAATATAGTTGCACTCCATAATTAATTTACTCCCCAGCAACATATTCCACCCCTCAGCAACAATAGATCCCCCAGCAGCAACAACAACAGACATCCACAGCAACAATAGACCATCATCAAAAATAGGTCTCCTCCAGCAACATTAGATCAACCAACAGACAGCATTATTAGACCCTTCAGCACACCCCAGCACCCCCTGGAATTATATTCCATGCTGGAGGTGCCGGAACTGCATTCTCCCATGTTCCTACTGAAAAAAAGCCCTACATGAACCACAATCCCAACTTGAAGCTTGCTAATAGTACTCTCTTAAAAGCCCTATGTGACAAGAGTGGATAATTGAGTGGCGAAGCATCAGCGCTGTCACACCCTTGCAGAAGTGTTGTGAACCTCATGCTCTCCATTACCTGATTACCCACTCTTTTTCTTTAATAAAGACCTAAATAACAGAGTAAGCAAAATAAATGCAGGAAAGTGGAGCAGCTGGGGAAGGAGGTAGTTATGTAAAACTGCATTTGCAAAGGACCATTTTACTGCAAGGTAAGGTTAGATCTCTAAAATTGCCCATGGGAGTGGTTCTCAATCTTTGCAGACCAGGGTCCAGTAAATTCTTTTAGAAAGCTCCTATGACCAAACAGTATAAAAAGAAAAAAAGTATATGTTCCTAGAAAAAAAAGCATAGGAATGCAACAATATGTATATAAATTGTATTAAAATGGAAGTAATTAATTGAAAATATTAGTTACCTTTACATTGGATTCCTGCATTGGGCCATACATCCTTGAATGCAGGTGACCCTAAGCATTAATACAGCTCACAACAGAATACAATAATTGCGTATTTCAATCTGTCATTGATTTTGACAGGCTGCAGGCACTGGGCTGTATACTGTACCTGTGCCTCCCTTGAACCAAAGAGAGCCTGGGCCAAATAACCCATGTACATAAGCCCTTAAGGTCGTAGTAATCGCTAATAAGAAGTATCATTAAAATTGCTGCTTTTCCCTCTCCCAGTAGAAAGAGGGAAATCTTGTCTCCAAATATCACCCAAACCGTACTCTCCGCTCCTCACACGACCTCCTGCTCTCTAGCTCCCTCGTCTCCTCCTCCCATGCTCGTCTCCATGACTTCTCCAGAGCTTCCCCCATCCTCTGGAACTCTCTACCCCGATTTATCAGACTATCGCCTACTCTGCTCACTTTTAGGCGATCTCTGAAAACCTATCTCTTCAGGGAAGCCTATCCTGCCCTCAGCTAATAATGGAATCTTCTGCTCCTTCTACTAGTTCATCCCGCACAGTTACTACCTTTTGTAACACTAGCCCCTCCCTCTTAGATTGTAAGCTCCGAGGAGCAGGGCCCTCCTGACCCTCTTGTATTGAACTGTATTGTTGCTGTATTGTCTCCCGTTATATTGTAAAGCGCTGAGCAAACTGTTGGCACTATATAAATCCTGTATAATAATAATAATATTCGACAAGCAGGTTCCACTACAGTAGCTTTATCTAAGATCAACATTTAAATGATAAGATAACCTTTTAAAAAACAATAATAAATGCAAATTTTTTTGCAGAAAAAAATGTGCATTTACTATTTTTTTATTAAAAGCACTGCACTGCACTGCACAATGCAGGGCTCCTGCAGACTGTCAATGTAAGCTGTCTGCTTGTACCTCAGATGGACAAGCAGTTACACAATGATAGCATGAATTAACTACCTAGAGAGCTCAACAGCACCCTGGTAGTTCATTGAGAACTACAAGCCAACAGCTGCAAAGTGTGTTGGTACTTGTAGTTCATTCATTCACAGAACCTTGTGAATGAATAATGTGTCCAAGTGGGCAGGGCCTCTAATGGCTGTGCTCTTTTCAAACAGTGACAGCAGGTAAGGTTAGAATACCCCTAACCTGCTGCCACAGGGGTTTTGGGGTGGACCAGGGAGCGACTGTACTTATCCTTTAAACTTTTTTTTTTATTTTTTTATTGGTATGCAGCATTTAGAATGACATGGTTGCTTCACAGAACAGATAAGCCACACAGTGTAACATTGGAATCATCCATATGTACATACATGCTGGTGAAAATATGTTCGGGGCAGTTATCATAAAATGAAAATATATGTGGACATAGAGCCCAGTTGCAGTAGTGAGTGTGAGTGTACAATGATTAAGGGGATCTCTCCGAGCAGGTTGTGTAAGAGCTCCCCCTGCAATGGAAATAGTCCTTCAAATTTCCAAAACAAGCTTCTGATAAATGTGAGAAGTCTGATGCGGGACATTCAACTAGGGTCAGACCATACCAGTTTTTAGTATATTATTACAGAAGAGTGAAGAGACAGAGAAAAGAGAACAGGGAAAGAAAAAAAAAGGGGGTGGGGGGTAGGTAGGAGGGGGGAGGTCTAAGGGGAGGGTAAGTGCCACCCGGGGAGTAGGGAACAGCAGTACCTGGCCTGCGGATGGAATCTCAGGTTCTAAAGCACAGAGCAAAGGTTATGTGTATTGCAGAAGCGGAAAAGGTCCCAATAAAACCACCTGGTCTTATGTTCTTCCGATTTGTCCCAAATAGTAGATGTCAGGTCCTCCATCTGTTCAATGTCATTCACTCTTGCGAGACATTGGGCCACAGTGGTGGCAGTCTGTTGCTTCCATTGGCTCGGTATACAAGCGAGCGCTGCGTTTTAAACATTTTTTGAGAAGAGATTTCTTTTTTAACATGGGGGTAAAGAATGCAGATGGGTTGTTATGCAGGGATATATCTGTAAGTTTGTGAATAAGTTGAAGGACTGGTTGCCAGAGAGTCTGAAGTTTGAGGAATTCCCAGGAAATATAAACAATAGTGTCCAGATGTTGTTTGCAGCTCCAGCAATGGTTAGATGGGTTGAGAAATAGTTCAGCTAAGACTGATGAGGCTCTGTATCATCGTGTAGTAATTTTGTAGGAGGATTCTTGACATTTACTACAAATGGAGGACTTCTGCGCAAGAAAAAGATTGCATTCCTTCTGGGGTTCTGTGAAACTAGTTTCTTTCTTATTTCTCTAAAAAAGCGGCTGAAGAACTGGGTGGAGGTTTGTCCTCTATGAGGATAAATCTTTTCTGCAGGTTTATTTGCTCTGTTAAATTTTTGGAGTAATAGTTTGGAGCTCTACAATTGTCCAGATTACAGCTAGTTTTTGGAATTATCCAACGGGTGTTTATCCATCTACCATTGAGGGCCAGTTCGGTCCTTTTGATATCATAAAGTGTCCAGGTCCATGGCATGCATCTGGAATTTGCATTGTGCATTTTGACCCATCCTTAACTGGGGATCAATTTGATTTAGTAAGAGGCAGAATTTTTTGTGTGCTGGTGATGGTGGATTTTCTTCATCTTCTTGACCAGATTAGAAGCATTCGTGACATTGATGTCCCAGTAAAGAGGGGCTTATTTCACGTTATATCTCTTTCACTTGTGAATTGGACTTTTCATTTATTCCACGTATTTCCATTATTGTTTTGGTTACATGTACTTTTATATTATACCGGTATAACTATTAAAGAACAATGCAGTAAATTCAAATAGACCTTTGATATACTCAGTAAAACATAGCACATTTCTATGTACTTGTACCTATATACCTATATACATATATGCATCCAGAGAAATACAAAGGCTAAGTGCAGCAGCCGTCTGATGCACTAGATTGGGGTCAGGTCGACACGGTGCAGCACCAGAAAGCCCCTGGGGCCCCCGTAACTGTCCCGAGTCTGTCCAGCAGGGTGCAGGATTGGTCATGTCTATAATAGCCCATCGGGGAGACAGAGGGTGGCCAGGTGGTGATAGAAAGAAAAAAAACTCCCACCTCTAAGTAGGTCAGGGTGGTCTCTTCAAGGCAGAACTCCATCCTCCTGGCAAAGTTTGTGTCTGGACATCCCATGACTCTCCTGGGGGATCAATAAACTGCCTAGAAGGAAAAAATAATATATCAACATTTCATAAAATGCATGTGATAATAGAAGCATTTAAGAGGAGAACTATCTACTTCAGTAACTACAATATGTAAAGAGAAAGACCTGCCACAGCTCACAGCAGAATGTGTTTGGGGGTCAAAACAGGCAAATCCATATTTTCCCTAAGGACTCTCCTGTAGGACTAACATATTCACTGAAGGGGACTGGAAAGCCCTCTGGCTCAAAACATGTTATGAAACTGCTGAACAATAAGCGGTCTTACATAGTACGTAGCCAACACACGACCTCAAGGGGCTGGTGTTGGGTGGGCCCGAGAGGGACTTCTTCGAGGCCAATGGTTGGACCGGCTTCTTTGTCGACTGCGAGGGGGGTGTCCGGAATTGCAGATTATGGGGTATGGATACCAAGAGCCAGTTGGGTACAGAGATCGGGTCCATTTCTGCAAAAGGTGAACAGATCCAGTAGTTCCAATGGGTGGCGTAGGGGAAAGGTATTCAGGTCCTTTTGGACAATGAGTTGAAATGGGTGTCCCCACATGTATGTAAGTCCCTTCTCCCCAAGGCCATCTAGAATAGGTTTAAATCTGCCGTCCCAGGGTTCTATGAACCAGGTTAATAGCTATGTCCATGTTAGGCAGGCGATCTAGGTAACAGTTAAAGATGGTGGTCACCATTGAGTGTAACTCTACAGGACAGAGTCTTGGACTCCTCTCAACCATATATTCTTTCTGCGACTGCAGTTCTCTAGGTCATCCAGGAGAAACTGCACCTGGATGCCTTGATCAGTAAGCTCAGTATTGGAGGATTGTAATGTTTTCATGGTCTGAGATACTTACTGAACCAGAAGTGACTTTTTCATCCCCAACTCTAAAATATGCCCCCTCGTAGGATCTTTACAACTCTCCCAGTCCATGCCCTCATATTATCTTCTATCTTTGCCACTAACTAGATAAACTCCACATTCGTGAATAATATACAGAACACCACCCAGTTAACTTATGATGTGGGATGTAATACTTTTTTTTTATTAAGCTATCGCTTCCCATTAATCTATATGAAGTGCTGCTAAACTGGAAACAGCCCAATATCTCAAAGCACCAGTTTACATTCCTTACACGTGTTCTAACAGCCACAAAACAGACAATAGCAACGGCATGGCTCTAAGAGAACCTACATGTGACAGAGGTCAAATCTTGGTTGCACTAGACGTTATTCAATGAAAAACTAATGGCTAAGCTGCAAGAAGGTTTTGGGAACTCATTTTCTGCCAACCAACTTTTACTGTTGCCTCCTGTTGGTGCATGCAGTTTACAACCTATATAACGCACAACCACAGCAAATCCTCCCTAACCAAACCCTCCCTTCCCCATCCCAAACCCAGCTCCCACCTTTTACCTGCCCAAATCTCCCCTTCCTTTCCCCCTGCCACTCACCTATACCAAGCCCCTTTCCTTCTTGCATGTTTCTTTTTTTCTACAATGGTTGCACTCTGATACTACAGTTACCATTGTCAAATTTCATGTACCACTTTTTGGTTCTGTGTATTGTTTATGTGCAATCCTTACAATTCCTGAATCGTCAACCTTTGCATTTTCTTAAACCTTCTAATAAAAAGATTAAACAAGAAAAAAATGTGAAATACACTTTGGGGCTGATTTACTAAAACTGGAGAGTGAAAAATATGGTGCAGAAACAAATCAGCTTTCAGGTTTTATTGGTAAAGATTAAATGAACAAGCTGTAGTTAGAAGTTGATAGGCTACCACGCACAGTTGCACCAGATTTTTCACTCTCCAGTTTTAGTAAATCAATCCCTATCTTTTTTTCTGTCCTGCAATGTTTTATTTTTGATCATTATGCAAATAGTTTCAATGAAAACACCTTGCAAAAAATGTATGTGAGCTATACTGTCTGTGAGTGATCCCGGCAAAGATCATGTTCTTTCCATTTTTTGAAAGCAACAATGCTGTTATGGAGAAAACCATCTCATCCATCCAGGAACTCATCCAGACTGAGGCTTTATTCCTCCCCGCCATATGGTGTTTTCCTAAATGTCAGCCATTGACGTTTCACAAGTGACAATGAGTGCAGTTTTGAGAAGGTCATGGAGGAGAAGCATCTGGACTGAACATTTCCATTGCTTTTGTTACCTTGGCGCATTGTCATGTACCAGTACTGTCCCTAGCTTCTGTGCTGTGAAACCACTTACACCTACCTCAAGGTAGTGTGCAAAATTCCAAACAACCTGAGTAGACAGTACAAGAAAGGACTTGCTAGAGATATGTATCTTTAATATTAAGGCCTCATTTACACCATGGTGCAGAGACAACAGTTTTAACAAGCTCATGTCCCTTCATTCCGCTCTTTATGACCCAATGCTTGGGTTTCTCTGTTTACTTCCTACTCTCTGAGCAGCCATGTGCTTTCAGATAGTGTACCATGGGTCTTTTGTGAGAGCTGCCAGATTAGGTTCAGTTGAAGGCTCCCACAAAATAGCCAGCTATTGGTATAGAGAAAAATGATGTAATTCCAGACTCTGGAAATGTCTTAATTTCCTGCATCCTATTCAAATTAACTAGTTGCCGACCGCAGATAGCTGAATGACGGCTGCACTGCGGCCGGCCAGTTCTGGGAGAGCATCATATGATGTCCTCCCAGAACACGCTCTCCTGTGCGCCCCCGTGAGCGCACACCCGGCGATCTACGTGATCGCTGTGTCCTACGGACACAGCTGATCATGCGATGTGGTGAAAGACCAATCACAGGCCTTTTACCACGTGATCAGCCATGTCCAATGACACGCTGATCACAGGGAAATGCAATTGCCGGTTCTCGGCTGCACTTTCCTCACTCTGTCAAAACGTGGGGAAAGTACTGCCGAGAACCAGCAATTGTCAGAGCAGGGATCGGCACTGATCATCAGGGCACTGATGATCAGTGCCCTGATGATCGATGCCCAGCAGTGCCACCCACCAGTGCCGTCCACCTGTGCCCAGCAGTGCCATCCACCTGTGCCCAGCAGTGCCACCCACCTGTGCTCACCAGTGCCACTCACCTGTGCCCAGCAGTGCCACCCACCTGTGCTCACCAGTGCCACCCACCTGTGCCTAGCGGTGCCACCCAGCAGTGCCACCCACCTGTGCCCAGCAGTGCCACCCACCTGTGTCACCCACCAGCAGTGCCACCCATCAGTGCCACCCACCTGTGCCCATCAGTGCCACCCACCAGTGCCCAGCAGTGCAGCCCAGCAGTGCCACCAGTCAGTGCTGCCAGTCAGTGCCCAGCAGTTGCGCCAGTTAATGCCCAGCAGTTGCGCCAGTCAATGTCCAGTAGTGCCGCCATTCAGTGCCCAGCAGTGCCGCCAGTCAGTGCCACCTATCAGTGCTATCAGTACCCATCATCAGTGTCACCTATCAGTGCCGCCTATCCGTGCCACCTCATTAGTGCTGCCTATCAGTGCCCATCACTGCTGCCTATCAGTGCCCATCAGTGCCGTCTATCAGTGCCCATCAGTGCAGCCTCATCAACGCACATCAGTGAAGGACAAAAATTACCTGTTTGCAAAATTTAATAATAGAAACAAAGAAACTTTTTTTTTTTTCATATTTTTTGCTCTTTTTTTGTTTATAGCGCAAAAAGTAAAACACCCAGTGGCAAGTAAATACCACCAAAAGAAAGCTCTATTTGTGAGAAAATAATGGTAAAAAATTTCATATGGGTACGATGTTGCATGACCGCGCAATTGCCATTCAAAGTGCGACAGCGCTGAAAGCTGAAAATTGGCCTGGTAAGGAAGGTGGTATAAGTGCCCGGTAGGCAAGTGGTTAAAAAGTCCCACTGGCATACAGGGCATTGGTAAGTGAAAGTGGCAGCATGGGACATTTCACCTGCGGGAGGAGATATTTTAAATCTAACTCTGGAACAATCACCATCCTATTGCTTAGCAGGAATTTTATAAATATATCACAGATGACTCTCACTGCACAAAGAACAATTGGGAAAAAAAAGGAATGAGGCTTTGTTCATAAGAGAAAGGAAACATTCTGGTCATACAGTATGTGCATTTTAAGAGATGTAAGGCTTCATGAACAGTGGGCTTAAAAAAACACCAGTTCCCTTGGCAGAAAAAAATGCTGATATACCGGTAGATTGTTTTTGTACAGTTTAGGGAGCCTAGTGGGGGTTTTTTTCTGCCAGAAAGCTCCAATCAAAAACGCAAACAAGAAGGGCTTTTTTTCCTGCCTTGAAATGTTCAGCTTCAAATGTGCCTCTAATCGTCCTTAAGCCAGAGTGCATGGAGCTTTACAGTTTCAAGCACCCCCTGATAAAATAGAATGGCGGCAATAAACAACACAGATATTTTATAGCATTCTGGAGAAAAATATGATGAAATAAATCCATGCTCAGGAAGGAGAAATGATGGCGTTAGGAACTCAAGATTGTTGCTTTGGTGATTTGTTATGACAATTTGATCACACAAGGTGGGGATGCAAATTTTGGACAATGAACAATCCATCTATGGACTATGTACCACTGTGACTGTATGAATCAATAACAAGGACAAAAGAGCTTTCAAAACAATGTAGCTAACCATTTTTATATATGAAAATGTTAGATCCCACATGGAAGAAAAATATATTTTAGATATATTTTAAAAATATTCTTCCCAAATATAATGACATATACTACATATTTGGCCATATTCTGTATATATATATATATATATATATATATATATATGTATGTTGAAATGTGTTTTTTATATATTACAGTATATATGAAAAATATTTTTTTATAAACATATATATTTTTACATATATTTGTAAATGCATTCCAAAAATGTAAGATTAAATGTATTTTTAAAGACATACAGTATATTTCAAAATGTATTTTTCAAAATATTTTCATATATTTTGTAATATATAAAAAAATGCATTTCAGCATACAGTATATATGTGTATGTGTGTGTATGCATGTGTGTATATATATATATATATATATATATATAATGGTTTTTTTTTTTAATATATTGAATACGGCCAAAATTGTAGTATTTCAAATATATGTCAATATATGTGGGAAGAATATTTTTCTTCCATGTGGGATGTTTTGCATGCATTAACTTTTGAAAAACAAAGCTAAAGGTGAAATTTATAGAATGCTAATCACTTGTCTTATCTAATATACCCTTTAGACAGATGTTTATTGTACCACACTTGGTCCGATCTTTCAACTTTTGTGTTATTCTTGGCATTGTCCTGTGTGCCAGGTAAAGGTGATTAAAATGTCAGGTTTCTGTTATGTAAAATAATGAGACAAAGATAAATCATTTCAGAACTTTTTCCACCTTTTAATGTAACCTGTAAACTGTGAGAAACTAAGAAAACAAAGACTAGTTATGGACTCAACCAGAATGGGGAATTTGTAAATACTCAAAAGAAATAATTCAAACAAAGGAGAAGACAATCAATGGGGCACACAAACTTCTTTATTAACACAGACAAAATTAAAAGTATAAAACAAAACACAAAAAAATCGCACCACACTCCACAGGTCCCAAATAAATAAAGATAACAAAACTTCCCTCATACACCAAACACCGAGGCATAGAGATCACAACAGCAACTGGTTCCATACGTACGACCACATGTAGTCCATAGGAGGATGTAAATATGGTATGATAACCCTGTGACCCCCTCAGGTGTCGAGCTGTAGGGCACCATCCAGGGGAGATCCTGTCAGGCCACTGTAACCTCCCTCATACATGATCAGGTCAAGAACTAAGCTGAAAGACGATGGTGTATTGATGGATGTTCCTGAGAGTACGTATGCTCCAAAGGTGGTTTAGATGGAGAGTGCACTTCTTTGAGGGGTTTAACATGTAGCGGCCATAGATGAACTAGCAACGGGATTTTCTTCAAACTGAAGGTAATTGGTGTGGCCAGTGAACAATCAGAGTAAGCAATAACTTCTCAATTGAAGAGGTGACATTAGTTAAAGAGAAGCACAGTCTCTTTGATACACAAGGGTGCACATGGTGACACATATAAGCAATCAAAATAGGCTATGACTACTTAATTCAAGAACTGTCATTATCTGAAGAATTGTCCCTTTGAATGGTGCAAATAGTATAACTTTTAAGCAATTGAAGTATGCAGTGACTTCTCAGTCAAAGAAAGAACATTATCTGAAGCACTGTCCCTTTAAAAGCACAGGGGTGCACATTATTATTATTACTATATATTATTATTATTGTACAGTATTTATATAGAGCCAACAGTTTGCTCAGCGCTGTACATTACAATGGGAGACAGTACACGAGACAGTACAATAACAATACAATTCAATACACAAGGGGTTCAAGGGCCCTGCTCCTTGGAGCTTACAATCTAAGAGGGAAGGGATAGTGGTACAGGAGGAAATAGCTGTGGGGGATGGAGTGGTAGGAATAGTGGAGGAGATCGGCAATTAGCTGAGGGTGGGGTAGGCTTCCCCTAAGAGATGGGTTTTCAGGGTGTGCCTAAAGGAGAGGAGAGTAGGTGATAGTCTGATGGATTGGGGTAGGGAGTTCCAGAGGATGAGGGAAGCCCTGGAGAAGTCCTGGAGATGGGCATGGGAGGAGGAGACCAGGGAACTAGAGAATAGGAGGTCTTGTGAGGAGCGGAGAGTATGTTTTGGGTGGTATTTGGATATCAGGTCGGTGATGTAGTTTGGGGCAGTGTTATGAACAGCTTTGTACGTCAATGTTAGCATTTTGAATTTTATCCGTTGGGCAATCGGAAGCCAGTGGAGGGATTGGCAGAGGGGGGTGGCGGATACCGAGCGGTTAGTAAGGTGGATGAGTCTGGCCCCACTATTCAGGATAGACTGGAGCGGGGATAGCCTGTGGTGAGGTAAGCCGGTGAGGAGGGAGTTGCAGTAGTCAAGTCGTGATATGATAAGGGAGTGAATGAGTTGCTTGGTAGTTTCCAGGGTTAGAAACGGACTTATTTTGGAGATGTTGCGGAGGTGGAGTCTACATGAGTTTGCCAACGATTGGACCTGGGGCTGGAAAGATAGATTGGAGTCTAGGATGACACCTAGTACTCTGGCTTGTGGGGTGGGACTGATGGTGGCATTGTTGGTCGTGATGGAGAAGTCGGGGGGGGGGGGGGGGGGGCACGGGCTGGGGCGAAAACTAGGAGCTCAGTTTTGGAAAGGTTTAATTTGAGGAAGTGAAGTGACATGCAATCCGATATGTCGTTCAGTAGGCTAGTGATTCGGGCGGAGACTGAAGGGGTGAGGCGAGGGGTAGATAGATAGATTTGCGTGTCATCGGCATAGAGATGGTAGTTGAAGCCGTGAGAGTGTATCAGTTGGCCAAGGGAGGAGGTGTAGATGGAGAAGAGAAGGGGCCCGAGGACAGAACCTTGAGGGACCCCAACAGAGAGGGGGAGTGAGGGGGAAGTGAGGGGGAGTGAGGAGTGAGTTTTCCTCCCAGCCCCGCGCCCCCCCTCTGACTTCTCCATCACGACCAACAATCCCACCGTCAGTCCCATCCCGCAAGATGGGACAGAACTTGGGACCCTTACAAAGAAGGGTAAGCTGGGCTTCAGAGAGCTCCATACCAGATAAGTTCACTACCCTCAGGGTCTCCTGTTCTCTGGGGGAATCATATGCTGATCTATTCCGTATTTTTTTCAGGAAAGGTGTAAATATCGTGTGGGTACTTACTTCCTGTGGTGATATCTGCATTCTCATTCCTGGGGCAAATGTGGCTGATGGTCACAACCTGGTCCACTACCCCTCGAGGTCCTATATCTATTGTGCCTCCCCCTTCTGCGCCTTTTGGGCCTCCATCATTTTTTGCCTGCAACAGAGTTGACGATGGTAATTGCATAGATGTCTCCTCCAGGTTTCCCCCTACGTTAGCCACGACAACTTCATTTTCTTCCAAGGCCATATTTTTCCTTTTGACAGAATCCTCTTGGCCAAGGTGTGTGTGTGTGTGTGTGTATGCATGTGATATAGAGAGCTTGGATAAACTTCTTGAGGGCAGGATCTTATATGAATGTAAAGCACTATGTAAATGGTTGGTAATGTATAAATACCTGTAATAAAATATTACTATTGTCAGTGGCACTTTTTGTTTTGCCCCACATAGGTACACTTTTTTTTTACGTTATCTACAGTCTAACTTCATAGACATGCAAACCTATTATTATAGGCACAAATTACAGAGGGCAAAACTAACAAAATGTATACAAACAATCAAACAAAAGAAACAATAACATCAAATTGATTTAGGAATTTATAAGGTTGCTACTTTGGGTTCACATAGCTATCAGCATTCATATAATTAAACATTAGACTGTATTTTATATTCTTTTTGTGTTTGGTGTATGAGGGAAGTTTTGTTATCTTTCATGCATCCTTCCCGGTATTACACTATTACTTACATCATTGGTCTGGTGCTGGGCTTATGGCTGGTCCAGTCTGGGCGTAAGAGTCTTTTTGTTATGATGCTTTTTGTATCTTTTCCTGCATAGAACATGTTAGACCTTACCAATGAGTCATCCATACAATTATCTTTCAACTAATGAGTTTCTCCCCTGATGGGGATTTATTTATTTGGGACCTGTGGATTGTGGTTCAATTCTTTTTTTTTTTTTACTTTTAATTTTGTCTGTGTTAATGAAGAAGTTTCTGTGCACCATTGATCACCTTCTCCTTTGTTTGAATTATTTCTTTTGAGTATTTAGAAATTCCCCATTCATGTTGAGTCCATAACTAGTCTTTTTATTCTTTGTTTCTCACAGTTTATAGGTTACATTAAAAGGTGGAAAAAGTTCTGAAATTATTTATCTTTGTCTCATTATTTTACATGTGCCTTGAAAAAGTATACTGAGATTAAATGTCACACAGGTGGACTCTATTTACTAATTAGGTGACTTCTAAAGGCAATTGGTTCCACTAGATTTTAGTTAGGGGTATCAGAGTAAAGGGGGCTGAATAAAAATGCACGGCACTCTTTTCAGATATCTAATTTGTGAAAAATTTTGAAAACCATTTTATCATTTTCCTTCCACTTCACAATTATGTGCCACTTTGTGTTGGTCTATCAAATAAAATCCCAATAAAATAAATTTACGTTTTTGGTTGTAACATGACAAAATATGGACAATTTCAAGGAGTATGAATACTTTTTCAAGACACTGTAAAAGGGTGCAGATGATACAGAAGTGTAAAACTGGCCAGCAACAGGGCAATTTTAGTAAACAAGGCTAGACCCAAATTTATTAGAAACAGAGAGCATGGGCAGAGATTTTACAGTTTTACAACAAGAATTAAGATATTACATAAGATACAGCAATGTAAAATTGGCCAGCAGCAGGATAGGCTTAATCAGGGGTAATAGGACTAACTAATGTATGCCTAACTTTTATTTCTACTATGAGGATGGGGGTTGGTTTGAATGTGAGTGATTGTATTTGATTTGGTTAAAGTGCACATTTTTCTTGCAATTCGTGATGTTCCAAAACAGATGGTCCAAAGTGAATGCTGTGCTTTGAGCAGTCCAAACAAAAAATAAAAATCACAATACAATAAAAAACAAACAATGCCAACAGAATAAAAAAAACCCTAAAAACAATATTTGTTATAGGAAGCTTTGACAGTTGAACCTAAAAAGGTACTGTGATGGACCGCCTGGCACCCCACCTGGGTGCTTTCATCAGAGAACTGTTTCCTCGCCGCTGGGACACAGGACCAAGGTATTATAGCTGGGCATTGCACCCAAGAACTAGACAACACTTGCTTAGGTGCAACTGGAACTCACTTTACTGTCAATTCACACAGAATTTATACCACACAAGATCAGATAAGAGCTTGATAGCATAATCCTAAACAATACAAACTGTAAACAGTAATATCATCAGTACATCCAATGAACAGCCAACAGCAAACAGTGATCTAATCATACAGTAATCTAATTAACAGTTAGCAGCTAACAGTGATTTAGTATGCTAATCTACAGTCAAGCACCCAGGCCAGTCAGGGAGCTCATCCAAGACAGTCTGGCACCTACAACCCTGGATACACAAAGTACATTACACATGCTATTTTCAAGGTACTTGTGTAATCTGTCCACTAGAAAAGTCATCATAAGGAAAAGTGGAATTCATTTATCTTCATAGACTTTTTGAGGGACATTGTTGATAAATATTTCTGTCCCAAGTGGAGGAGCTTCTCCAGCCCAATCTGCAAGAAGGCCATCATATTTCCTCTGACCATTAACCTGTACAAGATTAAGAATATACCTTTCCATCCACTCCAGAAGGAAAGCTTTATTGTATTTATTCAGAGAATTAATCCAAGTCTCTCTCTCAGCATTCATCACACTGCTCTCTCCATGGGCCTTAATCAGTGGATAGAAGGCTAGCCCCTAGCCCCAGTTGGGTCTGTCACAGGCACTATGAGCATAAAATAAAAACCAATATACCCCCCACCCCACCACCATCACCACCACCTTAAAAAAACATGAAAATCCCAAAATAGTGTTATATTAGCTCCAAAGTGAAGACATTTCCTTTGAAATGGGAAAAAGATTTATTTTCTACATCAAGTAAACATCCCTGTTCCAAACTATACATACAGCTTTCTGCTTCCCTGGTCCTTTACTGCTGGACAAATATAATGCTGTCTGCTTTATTTTGTGGAACTAGTCTTCTTCTTGACATAAACATGGTAGACTGATTGTGGTGACTGAGTTTAGACTGCTTCTGGTGGTAATTTGGATTCAATCTTAGGATAATTTTTACTTTCCTCCTGTATCCAAACAAATAGCTTATGATACATTTATTGTTTTACAGAATTCCAGTTAATCAGTTAAACTAGAATTCCGCCATGGTTAAAAGAGTCGCAGTGATTGGTGCTGGATGCAGTGGGCTGACTGCTATCAAATGCTGTCTTGATGAAGGTTTGGAGCCCACTTGCTTTGAAAAGAGTGGAGATATTGGTGGTCTCTGGAGATTTAAGGTATTGTCAGCACATTATGAGTTTTTGTTTTATATATTTTCACTTATATTTTTATGCAAATAAACCCTAACATGATGTAAAATAGATGACTGATACTAATTATGTATTACAACTGAAACAAGCAGCCTTTCCAAAGCCTTAAAGTGGACAGCCGGACAGCCATGCACAGTCATGCAAAGCAGTGTGCTTACAATGAAGCACAAAAACAGCCCAGTATGTAAAACACACAGCAAATAGTTAACCCTTTGATCGCCCCAGATGTTAACCCCTTCCTGCCCAGTGCCATTAGTACAGTGTCAGTGCTTTTTATTAGCACTGATCACTGTATTGGTGTCACTGGAGATGTCAGTGACACCAAGTCAACCCCCCCCCCTAATGTCAGAATGCCCACCACAGTCCCGCTATAAGTCACTGATTGCTGCCATTACTAGTAAAAATAAAAAAAAGAAATCCCAGTATATATATACTACCATTTGTAAACTCTATAACTTTCACATACACCAATTAATTTACATGCATTGGGATTTTTTGTTAGCAAAGACATGTAGCAAAATACATTTTGGCCTAACTTTATGTTGAAATTTGATTTTTTTAATTTTTTTTACTGGACATGTTTAATTCAAAAATATTGTTTTATTCTCAAAATTGTCGGTCTTTTTTTTTAAATAGCGCAAAAAATAACAATGCACAGGTGATCAAATACCACCAAAAAAAAGATCTAATCAGGGGAAAAAGGATGTAAATTTCATTTTAGTGCAGCATTGCATGACTGCGCAATTATCCGTTAAAGTAATGCAGCGCCGTATGGCAAAAAATGGCCTGGTCAGGAAGGGGGGTAAATCATCTGGAGGGCAAGTGGTTAATCTCATTCATTCAGGTTAAATAAACATTTTCATTTAATTTTAGCAGCAACACGTGTTTTTATCAATCAGTACTAAGGCTGCTTTGATCAGTGGATAGAAATTGGCCAGAGGTTCACTGAGTCTGTCCCTGTTCTCTGCTCTGATGCAAAACTGTCTTGCCAAGGACCAATTTTCATCAAATGCTCAAATACAGCTTTGAAAAAAAGAGACCTGCAGGAGGACAGTTTATATCTGGGAGAAAGTCAACATACAGAGATTTAGAGCGCAAACAGCATCAAGACACCACCACTGCAATTCACAGAGAAAAAATCCACATTTGCCAGCAGACTCTCATCTCTTCCTATACGGCTGGTCTGCTTTCCCTCTTTTCTCTCTATAGTAGCTTCAATACTCTCACATTATAGCTTCAGTGAGCCCACTGTTGTATGGTGGGGGGAGGGGCTGGCTTATACAAAATGCATACGTTACTTTGCAGTGCGATTTGAGCCCATTCATTTTGTATGGGGTAAAATCGCATAACAAAGGTATCAGTAATCGGTATCAGTGAGTACTTGAGCACAAGTTTCAGTACTCCTACACGCCGATAAAAAAAAAATGGTACCCTATTTCTAATGCATTTTAAAACCTGAAGAGCAATAACATCCTGTGAATCACTAACCTTAAAATGCTCATTAGAAACTAAATAATATGACCAAACATGTACATTCATCACAGAGTGCAACAGAACATGACATTTGAACCTCCCCATAATCAGTATCCATTGCACACTTGTAGTCGTTGCATAAAATCAACTTTCTAGCAATTAAATTGGTCACATCATCACGCATCTCTAACAAATGAAAGTGATGGTGCAGTGTATAATTCCAACCTTTTGTATAACCGATTTTTCACACTAAAAAATGTAAAATGTACCATTTGGTGTTTCATAATGGAGATTGTGCATCCAATTAATCTACAAGGTATTGGCGCAACTAAATGAACAAACATGCTAAAACATTTTATAGACATACAGTATATGAAGAAACACAGATCCCTGAAACAGCAATGACGGAACACAAAGAAGGATCCATTAGAGGAGAGGACAGTTGTTTTACATTATGTAATCAAGAAGAATTGCAGAACTTCACAATAAATATTTGTTTATCAATTATGATGGATTGTTCATCAGACGAGTCTGTCCATTCTAGAGTTATGAAATGATTTATTAAATATGGTATTATTGTCCTTAGACATATTTCCTTAAGCAATGTTGTTGATATCAGTCCTCATGCACACTGGACGGTTTTACAGCTGCTGTTTCTGGCTTTTGACATTTTTTCTGCAGCTAGTAAACCCCCCAGCATGTTATCCTATGTGTCCATGCACACATAGACTGTAATCAACGTTTTTTGGCTGGGATGTTTTTTGGCTGGAAATAAAAAACACAGGACTGGTGGGTTTCTAGCGGAGTTTTTTAGCTGTACAAAACTCTGAAAAATGTGGTAAAACGCAGCAAACCGGTGTTTTTGGACTTTTATTAGCGAAAAAAAAATTTCTGGGTAAAAAAAAACACTAAAAAACGCAAATGCGGGAAAACGTGGAAAAACTCTGCTAAATGCCAATGCAAAAATGCTAAAAAGAGCTGAAAAACTCACATTTTTAACGTGACTTTACACAGCTAACATTACCAGTGGTATCAAAACGTCTAGTGTGCATGAGGTCTTAAATGCAGCTAGGGGAAGTACGTGAGCTTAACTTGGTAGCAGCCACTTGTAATCCTTCCTGTCCTCATGCACAACAGCCCGCAGACTGGGATAGGGAGCTGCAGTATTAGTAGCCAATCAGGTATGCTGCATGCACATGTACTGAAGAAGAGGCATGTTGATTGGAGGAAAGAGCAGCATGAGCAGGGGTGCTCCTTACAGGCTAGGGACAGGAGGAGGTCATCAGACCTTAATGATTAGCAATGATAAGGAAAAATATGGTCACCATACTGGTTGTATAGACTGGCAAAGTTGTGCAAGTTCATTATTGGTTAGATAGAAATAAAAATCCTTCGACAGGTAAAAGAGATCCTAAATATGTATTTTTGAACCCAACGCTCCATACAGTTTTTAAACTGAGTTACATTTGAAAGCCGTCCAATGCAGGGACCTCTTTATTGGCCACCAAAGTGGGATGAGCAAGTGACAACTCTAATTAGTTACAGGTTTTTGTTTTGGTGAAAATTTCTATTTACCGGTAATCAGCTGCATATGATATTAATTAAGAGGATGTACTACCAAAGGAAAATAAATACATGCCGAACATTCAACTGAGGGCAAACTAGGAGTCAGAACCCAAAGTGATGTTGCACGCCAATTTCCTAGCATTCTGCGTTTTGAAGTTTTCTAACTCGAGTTAACACATTCAAATCAACACCAAAGGTTTATTATTTAGCACCTATAGTCTTGATAAATTAAAAAATGTCACAGCCTCAGTGATGCAATCTATCGTAAACCATTTTTCACTCATCTGACTTTCTTAGCCTAGCTGACTGCAGTCTCTATATCTGAATTCATGCTGTATGATGTTAATTGCAGGAAGTTCCTGAAGATGACAGAGCCAGTATTTATAATTCTGTTATCATCAATACATCTAAGGAGATGATGTGTTACAGTGATTACCCAATACCAGAGGACTACCCCAATTACATGCACAATTCCAAGGTGCTGCAGTATTTCCGCCTGTATGCCGAGCATTTTCAGCTGCTGAAATACGTCCATTTCCAGGTAAGTATTACAAAGATTAATGCGATAATGTGTTGTAAACCAAATGAAATCCTAGCATAATGTTCTACTACCACAGTACTGTAATAAATATATAGGCTGTACTGAAAGGAACGCAAAGGTGAACATAACTTTTTTATTAACACTAAATAGTTACATAGTTAGTCTGGCTGAAAAAAGACAAAAGTCCATCCAGTTTAACCACTGAAAAAAAAAAGTTATAATCCTATTACCACAGTTGATCCAGAGAAAGGTAAAAAAAACCCAGCAAAGCAGGATCCAATTTGCTCCTGCCGGCAAAAAAATTCCTTCATGATCCCTCGAGAAGCAATCGGATATTCCCTGGATCAATTTTACCTATAAATCTTAGTAACCAGTAATATTTTGTGTATCCAAGAAATAGTCCAGGCCTTTTTTAAAGCAATCCACTGAGCTGGCCAGAACCAACTCTTGAGGGAGTCTATTCCACATTTTCACAGCTCTAACTGTGAAGAAACCTTTCCATGTTTGGCGATTAAATTTCTTTTCCTCCAGACATAAAGAGTGCCCCCTTTTCCTCTGTGATGACCTCAGGGTGATTAGCTCTACACCGAGTTCACTATATGAACCACTGATGTATTTATACATGTTGATCATATCCCCTTAATCTCCTCTTCTCAAGAGAGAATAAATTCAGTCCCTCTAATCTTTCCTCATAGCTGAGCTCCTCCATGCCTCTTATCAGTTTGGTTGCCCTTCTCAGTATATTTTGCCAGTAGTGCTGTGGAACATCCAGGTGCTCTTTTGCAAACTTCAAACGTGCTGCAATCTTCTTTTTGGACAGCAATGGCTTCCTCCGTGGTGTCCTCCCATGTACTCCATTCTTGTTTAATGTTTTCCTTATTGTAGATGTGTCAACAAAAATGTTAGCATGTGCCAGAGATTTCTGTAGGTCTTTAGCTGACACTCTGGGATTCTTCTTTACCTCATGCAGCATTCTGCGCTGTGCTCTTGCAGTAATTTTTACAGGACGACCACGCCTAGGGAGAGTAGCAACAGTGCTAAACTTTCTCCATTTGTAGACAGTCTGTCTTACCGTGGACACATGAACATCAAGACTTTTGGAGATACTTTTGTAACCCTTTCCAGCTTCATGCAAGTCAACAATTCTTGATCGTAGGTCTTCTGAGAGCTCTTTTCTGCGAGGCATGGTTCACATCACAAAGTGCTTCTTGAAACCAGTAAACCCAAAACAGGTGTGTGTTTTTTAAGGGCAGGACAGCTGTCAGCAACACATCCAATATCATCACACTGATTGGAGTCAAGGTTGGCTCCCTCCTGGCTCCAATTAGCTCTGGGAGAAGTCATTAAGCTAGGGCCTCACATACTTTTTCCTCCCTGCACTGTGAATGTTTACATGTTATGTGCAATTAAACCATGGCAACATCTAATGTTTGTGTAGTATTATGTTCAGCAGACTGTGTTCTTCTATTTTTGTGACTTAGATGACGTTCAGAGTACATTTTATGCCCAATTCATGCAAAACTCCACGGTTCACATACATGTGTGTTGCCTTTCCACATACATGTACACGCTCATGGAAAGGCAACGCACTACAGTACTTAATCATCTCCATGGGTGATGCTTTAAAAGCCTTTACTGGTTACCAGTTTAGTTACACAGAAGGTCTGGTGCTAGAATTATTGCTCTTGCTTCAATGTTTGTGGTGATACCTCAGATGTGTGGCACAAGCACCATTTATATATGTGTGCGCGACTTACATATTCATTCACCTTTGCACGTGGGGAGGGAGCACTTTTAATTTTGTTTTGTTTTTTGTACACTATCTTTTTTTTTAACCCCTTTGCATTGGCACCTCCCGGCCCTTTAAGAGTTTCAGAAGCCAGGAGGCAGGCGTGGTTTTAGGGTCACGTGACCACTGTGATTCGCTGTCACGAGGGTCACATGATCGGAAAAGGTCCCAATTGCAAGGGGAGATTGGGACCTTTCCATGAGTCACGGATACCTGTGCTGGGAGCGCGCAGGGCACGCACTCTCAGCACATATGTATTTTCTCATTGCACACAAATATGCAGCCACACGGCGTCAAGGTCCAGGTGCCGAGTGGCCGCATATTTGCATGCCCTCGGCGTCTAGTGGTTAAATCAACATTATTGCTATTACAAGGATTGAACAATGTCCCTTGTGATAGCATGGCCTGTGACAGGTCCTCTTAATGGAGAGATCTGGGGTCTTTTAGACCCCAGATCTCTTCTTTGGCCTCCAAAGCAGCCATTCAGGTACAGATCGGTCTGATCGGCTGCTTCACTGACTAGTAACCAGCCAGTGTATTTCAAAGGAACAGAGGAGCCCAAGAAGGTGGCGTAAGACGCCGCCACCTGTAAAAGCAATTCAGCGGCTAAATAGTGTTCAGCATCGCTGGCTGCAAAAACACTGATACTGGGTTCCCCGGTATCCCTGGTTCCACTAGAGGACATACGAGTATGTCCTACAGTGTTGCAGCAGTTAAACTTCTTCATCTATGCACATGCACATTGCTCTTGTCAATGGCATAATCTGCATAAACATTCTGTAGTCTTCTGTGGATGTCAAACAGCCCGCACCCCTCCATCATCAAGAACTCAATGACATCACATTGCTTCTGCGTGGAATCCATTATCTACATACAATGATAAAAAAAGATGACTTACTATGGAGAAAGATTTACTCTACCAACGTATGAAATTTGATTAACCTATACAAGTTAATAAGAACGTTTATTTTGCAGTACTTTTGGTACAGACCTCGTACTGGGTGTGTATGTGCGCACACTCGTCATGCACATACAGACTATTTTCAAACTTTGAAATTGAAAATGACCCTACATGAGGGTTTTCAGGAGGATTCTTGGAATGTTACAGGGATTGAGTGAAACATTTTAATTTTTCTATTTATTGATTGATTTAAAGACAACTTTAAAGCCTAGCTGTATTTTCAATTAACAGGAATCATTGGTTATGTTTTGAATGGGAATGGTCTCAGGTGATATACAGAGATGAACCTAATCCTCCTACATAAGTTGAACCAGTTTATCTGCAGTTTTGTCTTCTATACATCTGTTCAAATTGCGGAATGTATAAAGCTTGTCTGAGCTGTCAGTAATACGGGATGGGGAGCTGAAATTACAGACTATAAAAGATGCACCCCTATGACTACGAGCAGTTACTCGAAACGCGTCAGAGAGAGCTACAGCAGGTGGGACGCTACGCCGCCAGCGCCATGAGGGGCCCCGGCGGCCATCTTGACTATACACTTGGTCAGTACATTGGATCTCTTCTTACCTCTGCTACTATGTATGCCTGTTTACTGAATAAATACCTTAAGGATATTACACTATGTGGCTCTCTCTGTTTGTTTGAGTTCTTTTGAGAACCAATCAGGATTACAAAGCAGCCACGTCTACCTAAACTCTAGTGTGACAGCACCAGGCAGTGAGAGTAACGTGACCAGATCTGACCAGACCAGTTGGATGACACCAGATGTTCAGTGGTCTCTATACAAATGCGCATTAAGAGTGCGTATCTGGTGAGTGTGCAATCTTTACATTATCCATCACCTTTTTTATGGTTCCACATATTAGACATCTGAACACTCCTGTTTGGACTTATTGATTTTATCATCACTTCCTTCACTTCATAGCCACTGCATAGTGGCCTTTTTTGTGCGCACATTGTCACTTTTCTTTTTAATATTTTAATATTTTAATTTTTTAATTTTAATTTTGATTTATAATATTGTTGAGAATTTCATGGCGCTGCATCCTCTTTTGTCTCTGAAATTACACACTGCTGAGCTCAGTGAGAGCTCTGAGACCTGATTGGAGGAAGGGACACACTCCCCCTCACACAGCCCACAGGAACAGAGCTGAGGTTGTTAACCACAGGCTGTGTGCTGGAGCTCTCTCCCCGTGACCATTTGTTTTCTCTTGGTGTCAGGAAAACTTGTCAGAAGTAACTCATGCAGATAGAGTACAGACAGAAATGACACTTCGTGCTCTGGATTGAGGCAAGTACACACTATAGAGGGATATGCTTTTTTCATATTTCATGACTGAGGTTTACAGCCACTTTAAGACAACTAAGTGTGTCTAAACCTAAAACAAACATGTAATATAATGTAGCTTACAAGGCTTTTGTCTTAATTTCAACCATGTGATGCTGTTTTAAGGTGACAACACTCTTACTGTGCTGTAATTTATTTAGTAACAGCATTGTCACCCTAGTACATTAAGTTGTTTTAGACTATAGAACACCTCCCCTTTCCTCCTCTCCATAAAATTGGTGGGAGGTGTTCCGTAGAGAGAGCTTAGGACAATGCTATCTTATACTAATATCTTTCATGTTTGCCATAATGAGGAAAGAATGTATTATTGATAACTGGCCTATTGATGGCTAGCCTGTCTTGTTGAGCTCAGTTGCCATGAACAGGTGTAGTCAAATGACTTCTGTCTTGTTCTGTCTTGCATAAAGACGGCTGTTTGCAGCATTCAGAAGCATGCAGATTTTCTCACCACTGGCCAGTGGGATGTTGTCACAGAGTCAGAAGGAAAACAGGAGAAGCATGTCTTTGATGCCATTCTTGTGTGCATAGGTCACCACACACATCCAAAATTACCTCTTCATTCTTTTCCAGGTATGGCACTTTCAAAAAGATAAGATAATAAGGTATACGCATATATGGGAAGATTTCATTAAATCATTAAATTGTGAGAGATTTGCCTATCCTTTTTTATGTAATCACTTCTCTCCTTCATTTCACTTATTGAATTAAGTCAAGCTATGTTCACTTCAATTATCTAATCATGTGAAAATAAGAACCCTTTTTTTTTTTAAATGAATTTCACTGCACGACTGGATTTTCAAAATAAGCATACCTTCACTTTATTTACTAAGCTGCATAAGCAAGACTTTTGGATGCCACAGATGGCATCTGACCCATCAACATATAGGGGTTGATTTACTAAAACTGGAGAGTATCCCCATAGACAAGCATTGAAACTCTGATCAATCCAAAATATCAACAGGCAAAACTGGGAACTTAGAGATCTGATTGATGATTGGTTAGAAGCCTTGCTGTCTTAATCTCTATTGATGAAAACAGTAATAGTTAATAATATAATGATTAGATTATTAGTTGGACGAATATTTAGATATCCAATATCAAATAGTCCTATAGCCCCATCATTTTGTTTCCATACCTCCAAGGAGGGTTAAGAACTTCTCATCTAGGAGATGAAATATGAATATGAAGCCTGTGAGTGGGTGCAGCATGGGGCAGTGCAGTCTGGTTCCAAATAACACAACTTGGATTGAAGTCAGGGCCCAAAGATACAAAACAACCCAGTGGGGGGGCACCCAACTGGAAACACTCACAGTTCTGAACAGTAATGCAGAGCAGGTCCTGATGTTCCAACAGCATCTGTCTCTGAGGGTAGAATGTGGTCTGGTCGGTTTGTGCCCAATTAGGAAGATTACTGAAAACTATAGCATGTCCCTACTCATACAGTACATTTCCCTACTGCAATTAACTTTTGTTGACAAATGGGTGACCTGCACCTACTGTCAGAGCCTGGGTCCAAACCTGGGCCTTCTGCGGTGAGAGGCAATGTTTCTTCCTGCTGAGCCACCTGGAATGCTGGACAGCTCTCTTGACAATAATTTGGATGATCCTGCCTTGACCTTGTTTATCTTGAACCTTGAACCCCTTGCTCCTCCCATGAACTTCCTGATAAAAGCCATGTCTCTGCAATTCCTGTTTGCCAGATTATTGTGCCTTCTCCAGCCAGTATCTCGCTTTGTCTCTCCTGCTGCCATCCATACCTTCACTTCCGACCTTTGGCTTGTTCCTTGACTATGATTCTACCTCATCCCAACCTGCTACCGCTTGTTATCGACCCTTGGCTTGTTTACTGACTAGGCTTCTGCTAGATGCCTAACTGCCATATCTGCTACTGGATCCTGGCTTGCTCACTTCCTGGTGGGGTGATCCTGAGAACTGCGACCTGGTACTAACACCCAGCAAAATCCATCTCCACCATCAGGAGCTCTGGTGAATACCGGTTAGTGCTTAGACCCCGCACCTCAGGTGAGCCTGCGTCATTTCCCAGGGTGACCTGCTTGTTTACCTATCCTGTTGGTTGGTCTGCTGCTATAGCTACAGGTCTCTGAACCTGACCTCACACCGTGACACCTACACTGTCCACTTACAAAATGTGCACCAAGCCAGGGAGCTAGGGTCTTAAGTAGACTCTGCCTGACCCAACATAGCCACCGGAGTCACATGGGGCTGCAGTATCCAACTGGTGTCAATCAAGCGTTACATAGTTAGTCTGGCTGAAAAAAGACAAAAGTCCATCCAGCTCAACCATAAACAAAAAAAAGGAAAGTTATAATCCTATACCGACAGTTGATCAAGAGGAAGGCAAAAAACCCCAGAAAAACATGATCCAATTTGCTCCTGTTGGGAAAAAAATCCTTTCTGATCCTCAAGAGGCAATCGGATATTCCCTGGATCAACTTTACCTATAAGGAAGCGTTGGGCATCTTTACCATAGGTGAGGGCAGACAAAACTTGCCTCGGCGTGACCATGGACTCTGCTTTCCTTGGACATTGTGTTGACTGTCCTGGGGGTTGTTCCTCTGCTCCAGGAGCCACTAGTTTAATGGCAGTATACATGAACTTTTGAATTCAGGTCACCCACAGTTCTTATGCTGGCGGTGTGAAGGTCACACCGCCAGCATATTTCTTCCTTGGGGTCCCTCCGCAACGGATTCTCACTCTTGAAGGGGTGGACAGAGTCCCATTTAAAAGGAAGACATTCCCTGTTTCAAGGAAGCCACATCATGGGTTTGTTCCCTCAGTACTGTCTGAGAAGATGACAGGGGCAAAGTGGCAAGGAACTCTTTCAAGTGCATAGGCTCATACTTTTTTGTCACCGTCTTGGCTGCTTTTGCATCTTCCTGTTTTCCTCGAAAAGAGCTGGTTGCATCCTGATTTGTTCTTGCAGGGCCCTCTTGACAAGGCCAGATTTCATTCCCACCATGAATTGCTCCCTCAGCAGATGCTCTGATGTGGTAAAATTGGCACAAATGCACACATCACTCTTTTGCAGGTGTTTCTAGAGGATCTGGAGTGCTACCACAAAATAAGTGAGACTCATCTTCCTGTTGCCCCTGGACAAAAAAAAAATCTCTATCTCAGCTCTGGGACATTCTATCCAAATAGGACCTCCAAATGTGATACAATCTGTTACAATGTGGCTTGTTCCTCTTCTGAAAGCGCCATCACTGCTTGGCGGGCATCATCCTCTAAGGCGTTATTAGCCTGCTCCACAATCATCCAAGCAGGAACCTGATATAGGAGTTTAGCACTCTCTAATATCTCCTCCCACTCAGCCAGGGGAATGTTTGAACTATTGAACTTAGGCACTAGTTTAAATAGACTTTGCCTGACTCAAGATGGCCACCAGAGTCACATGGGGGGGCAGCATCCAACCAGATCACTTCCCCAGTGACCTTGGAAACCATAGAGGAACATGTTCCTCCTGACTTGCTCTCCTTCTGCAATTCCGCTGTTGTCGAGCGCCACCTGCAGTGGAGAAAAGAGACTGCATCTGCCTACAAGCTATTATTGCATGGAACCCTTTAAGATAAGGTTCAATAAAGTGGATCTTCACCCTCAAAAGAAATCTCTCTCCTCTCCACCCCTCCTCCACTCTGTTACACAAGATTCTTTTCTTTTTTAGCTGTTTTACCTTTTTTTTAATTAAAAGGATTTGGTCCTGGTGTCCCTTCATGTCACTCGCCTAGATAAATGATGTGCGCTGTGCTCCCTGTGCCTCCTGAGATATGCACATCACTTATCCCAGAAGGCATAGTATTTGAGCAGCGCATCATCTGGAGGCCTGCCAGCTGAACCTAGAAGAGTCAGCAGCCTCCCAATGTCACAAAAAATGATCTGGTCAGTGGAAGAATAGAAGAGGATCTCAGCAGGACAAACCTGGATCCATTGGGTAGGTGAGTATCTGAACTGTGCACAGACTGCAACCCAATGAGCAGGGGTTAAAAAAAAAACAGGGGGAGGGGTAAGATCTGTTTAAAATGTGTAAGGCCTTTTCACTGAAAGATCTTAGGTGGAGAAAAGCAACAATAACACCTGAAGTTTTATTGGGCTTGTCATAAGCTTTTTTTTAATTATTTGTTTATAACTTTTTAATAATTTATTTTTCTGCATGGCTTCTGTTTTGCATGTATCTATATTCTGCTTAAAATTTCAATATTTTGCTAAAATATTTACATTTAAGTTTGTTTTTTTACTTTTACAAATCAGAACTTGAAATGTTTACCTCTGTATTCTACATTTGTTATGAATCCATTTTTTTCAATGTTATTGGCCACTGTAGACTGTAGCAGGCTTAACGGAGATTCTGTTGTATCAGTATTGGTAGATCGGAAAACCCAGTCTGTAATGTAATTCACTTATAAAGCAACTAATGTTCCATTAGACAGCATTACCATGATTAAACAAGGGTGTATATGTATTACTAAACAGGATTGAGTTTTGGTGAAACAATAAAACAATGCATCTATGCTATTGTTTACAGGCATTGAAAACTTCAAAGGTCAGTACTTTCATAGCCGTGACTACAAAACTGCTGAACCTTTCAAAAACAAAAGGGTAATAGTGATTGGTATTGGAAACACTGCAGTTGATCTGGCGGTGGAACTCAGCGCTGTAGCTAAGCAGGTATGTATTATGATTTTACTTATGATGGGCTGATTCTTTTTAAGTCTGAATTTTTCCTTGCGGCTTCACAGCTTGCTCCCCAGTGCACATGTGCAAGCCATGTTGCGCCATGTAATGTGTCCCATGAGGTTGCGGGGATAGAGGGATGCAAACTTCTGGTGAAATCGCTGAGGCGATTCCAACAGAATTCAGGAGCAGAAACCTGTCAGAGCTAGGTACCCACTCCCCTCTCCAAAAATGTTGTCATTACTTGCAGTGGTGGGAGGGAGGATTAGGAAGAGCAGAATTTCCATTTTTTAGTGAAGTTCCACTTTAAGCACAATTAACTTGTCTAGATATTCGTTACACCACGGGTGTCAAATGGGTGGCCCTCCAGCTGTTGCCAAACTACAAGTCCCATGAGGCATTGCAAGACTGACAGTTACAAACATGGCTCCCAAAGGCAGAGGCATGAAGGGACTTGTAGTTTTGCAACAGCTGGAGGGCTGCCAGCTTGACACCCCTGCCTTACACTATAGCAAATCTTCCCTTTTTTGAGTTCAGGTCCACTTTAAAGTGGTTCAAAAACAAATTCCCCCCCCTTCCTTATACTTACCTGAGCCCCATCGTGATCTAGCGCTGTGCATGAGAACTACGGCTTTCCTGGCTTTGTCCCTCCTCACTGGGCAGATTGACGGCAGCAGGAGCCATTGGCTCCCACTCCTGTCAATCAACTCCAGACTCTGTGTCAATGGACGCAGCAGTGGGACTCAGGAGCAAGCCCATATGAGTTCCCCCATGGGAATCGGCTACCTATGGTTGGCACCAGCAAGAGGAGAGGAGCCAGGAGAACCGGTGGGGGACCAGAGAAGAAGAGGATCTGGGCCACTCTGTGCAATTCTAGTGCACAGAACAGATAAATATAGACATGTTTGTTATTTTAAAAAAAAAATCCTTTACAACCTTAAAGGTGGATGTTTGACAGTCTATTGTGTGTTGAATTGTTGTGTAAAATTGTGTTAGGTTAGTCAATTGAGCCTCTAGCTCTCCATACAGCACTTTGTTGCTTACATCTAGGCAATCTAAAGCTACATTACATGAATTTGCTGCATTTTTCAAGTGCCCCTTCTATAAATAGTATTCTTCTGTTTCTACTGTTTTCTTCCGTATTCTACTGCTTCTTTCACCGATGATTTTAAGATGATATTTTCTGATATGTGTCAGAGATTCCATCCCCCATTTCTTTTGTGACTAAATGTTTTGAAAATGTTATTAAATTATTAAAATTTGAGCAAGACCTCCACTGTTTTTAGGTATTCCTTAGCACCAGAAGAGGGGTCTGGTTGTTGAACCGTGTTAATGACAATGGCTTTCCATTGGATATCGTTCTGTTCAGTCGCTTCTACGCCATTTTGCAAAATGCTTTTCCAAAGCTGACTAATACCTACTTGGAGAACAAAGCCAATTCCAGAGCTGACCATGACAACTTTGGTCTTAAACCTAAACACAGGTAACGAGGTGTTTTCTTTCTTCAGAACATACAATATAATAACACATAATAAGGTCTCGGAAAAATTCAGAACAGTGAAACTAGAGATGGATATGAAAGAGCTATTCCTCTACCTGCCTACACAGAGAGAATAGGTTCAACAGGGTTCTCCTTTATAAAGGAGTAAGGCTATGAAATGTTGGGGATACAGGCTTTACTTTGTGAGCCTTGTCTGATCCAGTCATTTTTACTACAGATCAAGCATGCAGTGTAAAGTCAGAACTCCTGACCATCACTTTTGTAGCAGAACCCCAGTAGGAGCCAGCAGTTTTAAAGGTCCCAAGGTTTTTTTTCCCAGAATTGTCCTGCAGCCAGACACACAGTCATTCTTTGTCTCAATGATTATTCCAGGGCTGTTCTTTTTGGTGTTTTTATTTTAAGTGTAACTCAGATAGGAATGGGGGATTAGTGGAATACCGCAATATGAACTATATACAAAGATCAGGGCACTAACCTTCCTTCTGTAGAACTGTAAGCAAAGTCCTTGTAAAAGCAGGCAGTGGATTTAGCTGCATAGTAGTAGCTTAAGACACAAAAACTTCCTCTTTTGAACAATTTGAGCAGAGTCCCTTCACAAAAGAATTATAAACTGACGTCTTCAGGATGCCAGCCGATGTCCCCTTCGCATGCACACAGCTGAATTTCTAGCACCAGAGGGGTGGCAGCAGCTCACAGGCTCTAGGATCTCACACCAGTCTGTACTTACAAATGTCCTCAGATAATGGTTGCCTCCAGGCACAACCTTTCAGACACCTTTGCCAGTTATCTCAGACTAGATCCTCAGATGACAGCCCCTCAGTCAGCTTCCAGCAACTTTCAACATCCAGGCCCCTCCGATAGCCCAGCTTAGGCCTCATGAACAGCAGGCACATGGCAGGGTTGCCTATGGAGGAAACCAGCCCACCTTAGGCTAAGATGCTCTCCTGCAGGACAAGACAATTCTGCTCCAGGTCCCAGACTATTTATACCCTTTTCCCAGCAGCCACCTGTAAAGGGCTTACAAAGATTGGCTGGGACAGTATAAACATTCATCCTGCCCATTTACATTACCCCACACCTATGTTCCAGAACCACCCAGATGCTTCAGAAAAGGCGAGGGAGAGCAATCAAACCTGCACCCTGTGAGACACAGAACAGACCTAATCAATCACATGCAACTGCACTGGCTACAATGAACTAAATTTGCCTAATCCATAAATTTCAGTCACACTGATTACAGTGAGACAAGCTAAATTTTCCTAACAACAAAAACGCAGCCCCACTGGATACAGTGAGCCAATAGTAAATCTACCTAATCCTAGCACCTAACAGATTCCCTGATTTGCTCTATATAGAACAGATGGACAAATTCTCCTGCTAGGCTATTGCATTCTGACAGCCAGTGGCAGCATGTGTCAGAATACCTGAACAGTGGTTGCAGCCAGGGGCGGACTGACCATTCGAGCACTCGGGCACTGCCCGAGGGCCCGGGGTCAGTAGGGGGCCCCATGAGATGCCCCTGGTACCTATCATAGGCTTTTTTGGGTGTGGTTTGAGTGTGGGCGAGGACACAGGGGCCCCATGATCCCCTATTGCCCGGGGCCCCATGAGTTGTCAGTCCGCCCCTGGTTGCAGCTGATTGGATGTAGCCACTGTTCGACTGACGATTAAAGACTATTTAACAAGAAGGGGCTGATGGGGCCACTCACAGAGTGAAGTTTGGTGGGTTTTTCAGGAACCAGATGAAAATCACACATAGGTCAAAATCTTATTTAACCATATCAGAATATGTTTAATGCAAAAGCTACCATTTCTAATAAAATATGTCCATGCTTAAATATTCAGAATTCTGGGTCAGCATCCAACCGTTAGTGATGATTTACCTAATCGCATTATCTCTGGCAAAGTGCTGATGAAAACCAATGTGACAAGTTTCACCGAGACAAATGCCTTTTTTGAAGATGGGACAGTAGAAAAAGACATAGATGTGGTCATTTTTGCCACGGGATATAATTTTTCATTCCCATTCATCGACGAATCTGTTATAAAGGTTGAACATAACGAAGTGCCTCTGTACAAAATGGTGTTTCCTGCACATCTGGAAAAGCCAACAATGGCTTTCGTTGGTTGCATCCAACCAATTGGTGCTGTAATGCCAGTCTCTGAGATTCAGGCTCGCTGGGCAACAAGAGTCTTCCAAGGTAAAAACTAAATGTATTTATTCATTACTAATTCATTTTAATTATTCTGATATGATTAAGCTGACCTCCAAGCAGATAATAATATGAAAAGAAGGCAGCTATGTATCTATTAATACATCATGCATTTTAAAAAAAATACAAACTGTGTAAATACCTGAATTCTGTTTGGTATTGGCCTGTTGTGGTCCCTATAGGGCAGAGCTCAGACTGGGAGGGATCAAAACAGGATAAGGAACCAATCATTTGTGCTGCAGTGCAAGAAGCATGCTGATAGGAGGAGAGAGATAAGCACATCAGCTTGCTGCTTCTCCTTTCATTGTCCAATTACAGGCTGGGGCAGGGAGGGGGTGTGTACAATTTAACTGTAGCAGAGAAAAAAACAGGTTTCCTGTCCTGCCAGAAAAATTGTTTAAGCCTCAGAACTAGTTGGATAGAATACAAATTCTTTGACAGTAAACAGTTTCCTTATCAGTGTATTTAGCTGTTTGCCTGGAGTTCAGCTTCAAGCTTCATCCCACTCTGTGGATATAACAAATTGGGCATATTTTCCATTATTCACATGTGGTATAGAGTATGGGGCAAATAATTCAAATGAATAGCAATTGAAAAATGGAATTTTCAAATATTCATACTTTTATATAAAGTCTACTGTATATAAAGCCAAACCTTTTTTTTTAATTTTGAATAGAGCCTATGTCCTGTTTCTATTGCTGTCGGGATCACCTGGAGAAATTCACTCACTCTATTTGCCCTGGTCACTAAGATTAAGAATGACAGCAAATCAAACATTTTGAGTTGGCAGCAGAACAGGATCAAAGTGGTTCTAAAGTCTAGATAGATTTCTTTTTTTTATCCTCTGTATTTTTTATTCTCTTTATTAATGTGAAAAACTCCCCACTACCTATCCTGACCCTCTTCTTCATTCCTAAACACTTGCCAGACTGAGTGACCAATCCGGTGCTGTACTGGCTGCTGCACCACTCTTCTCTATCAGTCAAATTCAGGTGAGGAAGGAGCAGGAGTGGGGCTTACCGGCACTGTGTGCGTCTATGGACGCACACAGCCCAGATCAGGAGCGCACATGCATGGGTGTCCCTAAAGCACAAAACTTGCTAAGGGGGCACTCAGAGAACTTAAAGGGATAATCTTACAATGGGTACACACTTTCTGGTGACAACTGTCTAAGTCTAGGTTCACACCTATGCATTTTCTGTTGCGTTTTGCAGAAACGCACAGCAGTCTATTTAACATGATTTGCTATGGGACAGGTTTAGGTCTCCACGTTTTCACCCGGTGCGGTTTTTGGAAAGGGTAAGTGACTTATTTAAAGGTGGGAATACAGGATTAGAAAATCGACCGATTGGTCATCCGACGACCGAGAGGCATTCGTTCGTTGGTTGAAATTGTGGCCCACATTAAGAAATCTAAAAAAAATCGTTCGTCGGGCAATACGTAGTGTTGAGGTCCTCCATACAAGTGGAAGTGATGCAGTGTGCGTGTGACCTTGTAGCCACACCCTTCTGGCCAGAACAAGCGATATACACAACAATTAACAGCAATGAGTATAATATAGTTTATTACATTATCTATATACATAAATAGTGATACATAAAATATAATCTGCAGAATTCTGGTTTCATTATCACATTAAGCCAATCTACTTTTAACATTTGGATTTTTCGTTCCTGTTTACGAAGATTCATTGGACATAAATATCCAGGTCATCTTCTGATTCCGCTCATGCGTACGACCATCATACCACAGCATAGAAAATCGTTCGTTCGTATGCGAAACGACAAAATTTTTAACTGTTACTCAACCGGATTTTTCTGTTCACAATATCGTTATCAGTTAAAACATTCTGCTCATCAACGAAGAGAAAATCGTTCAATCAGTGGTTCCGCAAAAATTTTTGGACGATTTTATTTATCATGTGTATGGGGCATTACATGCAAAACGTTGTGTTTTTGGTTCAATAGGCTTCAAAGGAGACGCTGCAGAAAAGCATGCAGTGCGTTTTTTATGTGTTTTTTTTATGCGTTTTGCATTTTAATCTGCCCAGCAATCAATTGGAAAAAAACCACATCAAAAACATGTCAAAAATGCATGTGCCAATACGCACTGCAAAAAGCACTGCAGAAACGGATCAAACACAAACTGCATAGCTGTGAACCTAGCCTTAGAGAGGATTTCTCTAAATTTTGAGAAATTGGAGTTCTAAACTACATACATATAGGAGTATTAAAATAATCTAATTTATGCTGGATCTTTCTCCCAGGAGCTGGCAGAAAAACCCAGCATAAATTATGTTCGATCCCATACATATTTACACACGTTAATGTGCATATTTATGTGCATTGATAGGCATAAGGTATTGGCTAGAATATTCATTTTTTCTAGCTGCTAGGCTGAGATTATATGAATACATGCACATTTATGCATCTATATGCATGTTTACGTACACATATGTATAAATTATGCCAATATGCTTCTGCTTTCTGAATGCAGGTTTGGGGCATTTTTTACTCCTAAATGTAACTAGAATACAAATTGAAATGCCACAATGTGCATGGACACATTCACTAAAGCTGCATTCAGAGGCATAAAAGTAAAGAGAAACAAAAAATGTTCCAAAAAGTGTTTTTTTCTGCCTAGGTGCTTGAGGCCTTAATGTGAAATTCCAAATTTGGAATAACTTTACCAGAACTGCCATTCCTTCATATGGATCCCCTTATTGCATGGATCTCCAAACTGCAGCCCGAGGGCTGGATGTGGCCCTTTGCTAGCCTTTATCCGGCCCTTGGAGCCACTATTCCTCCCAATGATATGAAGCAGTATTCCTTCCACTGACACCGGCAATGGGGCACTATTTCTTCCACTGATAACTATTATGGGGTACTATTCCTCCCATTAATACCAATGATGGGGCACTACTCTTCCTCTTACTCACCACCATCTCTGAGGCCATGTTTTTCACTGATACTGGGCTTGAAACACTTTCTACCCCCATTGGCTATACTCCGGCCCTCTTAACCACTTCCCGACCGGCCGTTGTATATAAATGGCCAGACGGTGGCACTGCAGGGTCGGGTGGCCGTTTATAAACGGCCTCCCTGCACCCTGCTTGTGTCCGCTCCCTGGGAGCATGCAGTACCGTGATCCGGTGCCCGTGAAACACCGATCGTCGGACGGGACCTCTGTACGAGGTCCCGATCATGTGATCCCTGATTGGCCAATCAGTGATCACATGCAAAGTAGTAAGCAAGATGTCACTTCTGACATCATTGCTTACTACGTGTGAAATCTGTGAATGATCACAGAGGTCACATGGTACAAGGCTATTCACAACAGCCTTGTAACATGTGACAAGCTGTGACCAATCACAGCTCACTCAGTAGTTCTCAATGGCTGCAAGAATGCAGACAGAGAGAAAGAGAAATGATTGCTTTTACATCCTATAATGGTGTAAAAGCAATCAGTGTAAAAAAAAAAAATCTTCATCACAACCCAAAAGTAGTACAGTGTCACCATGGTGACACTGTACTGCTAGGGTGACGGTATGTAAAAAATAAATAAATAATATAAAAATGTAAAAAAAAATTTAAAAAAATTATAATTTTTGGTTATAAACTAATTTGGCTTTTTTTTTTTTACTAAAACGATAACGGAATATATTTTGGCCAAGATTTATGATGAAATATTATTTATTTGCAAAATTTTATAAGAAAAACACTTTTTTTCGAAATTTTTGGACATTTTCATTTACATAGCAAAAAAAATAAAAATCCCAGCGGTGAATAAATACCACCAAAATAAAGTTTTATCTGTCTCAAAAAAATGGTAAAAAATTCATATGGGTACAGTGTTGCATGACTGCGCAATTGTCATTCAAAGTGTGATAGCGCTGAAAGCTGAAAATTGCCCTGGTCAGGAAGGGGATGAAAGTGTCCGGTCTGGAAGTGGTTAAAGTCTGAAGGACCATAAAC
The DNA here is from genome assembly GCF_062004578.1 of Staurois parvus. Taxonomy (NCBI): domain Eukaryota; kingdom Metazoa; phylum Chordata; class Amphibia; order Anura; family Ranidae; genus Staurois; species Staurois parvus. The sequence continues at coordinate 8,157,506 of NW_028317902.1, forward strand.
CGGCCCTTTATTCAACATGTTTGGAGACCTCTACCTTATTGTAACTAATAGTTACTAACTATGATCCTTTTTTTGTAAACAAATGTATAATTCAGCCACAACATCTGGTTACCTGGACAGGAAATTACTAACATACTGCATCTGAAAGAGGACTTTGAGGGAAGATCTCATGAAAATGCAGCTGTTGAAATACAGCTAAATTGTTGCTAGTTGTCTGTGGGCCTATAGACCCAATTCACACTAGGCTAGCTTGTGAAAACACACTAAATTGGGTGATTTTATGTGCATTTGAGAGATGCATGAAACACGCATGTTGCATTTATGTTGTCATTCAATGTTAATGGTACTCCAAGCAAGAAGTGCGTTGTTGCACAATGTGACAAATGCTCCAAAAATGAATGGTAAAAAAAAAAGCTCAAAGTCTGAAGTTCCAAAAGATGCATGAGCATCTTTGCTGCAATTGTCACATGTAGGACAGTCCACTGTAATGTATGGGCTATCCTACATTTACAAAAACATGGGAAAAATACACTAGTGCAGGGGTGTCAAACTGGCAGCCGTCCATCTGTTGTGAAACTAAAAGTCCCATCATGGCTCTGCCTTTGGGAGTCATGCTTGTAATTGTCAATCTTGCAATGCCTCATGGGACTTGTAGTTTGGCAACAGCTGGAGTTTGATACACTAGTGTGAATAGGGGATTAAAGACAAACCATATACAGTACATAGAAAAATAGCTGCAAGTTAGGTTTTAAATGTTATGTTTAACTATGTCTGTACTTGTCTCAGGTCTAGCCAAGCTTCCATCCATGGCTGAGATGAAGGAAGAGATCAACAAGCGAAAGGAGCACATGCAGAGCAGGTTAGCTAACCAACGATAGGGCACTATTCTTCCCACTGACACCAATGATGGGGCACTATTTCTACCACCAACACCAACGATGGGCACTATTTCCCCCCAATGACGCCAACAGTAGGGCACTATTCCTCAAACTGACATCAATGATGGGGCACTATTCCTCCCACTGACTCCATTGATGGGGCACTATTTCCCTTCCTCTGACACCAAAAATAGGACACTGTGCCTCCCACTGACACCAAAGATGGGGCACTATTCCTCCCACTGACTCCATTGATGGGGCACTATTTCCCTTCCTCTGACACCAAAAATAGGACACTGTGCCTCCCACTGACACCAATGATGGGGCACTATTCCTCTCACTGACACCAACAATTTGGCACTATTCCTCCCACTTACACCAATGAAGGGGCACTATGCCTTCTCCTAATACCAAAGATGCGTTGTTTACTCCTACTGATGCTGGGACAATTTCTACTCCCAATGGCCAAAGTCCGGCCCCGCGAAAGTCTGATGGACAGTAAACTGGCCCCATGTTTAGAAAGTTTGGAGATCCCTGATCTACTGTATCCCAACAATCACCCAACTGTATGAGATACAAGAGGGAGTCAACAAGCAAACAAAATGGGAGCCTTTCCCCTGCAGTGCCCCCTAGTGGCAGAAATAGATTTCCATAGACTGAGAACTGCATTGAGAAGTACAGTGTTCTTTGTATTCCAGGATTTGCTTGTCATCAACTGAGAGAACTTTACGTAAAGTCTCAGAAATCTCTCATTAAGGTCTTCTTGCTATATAGTTTGAATGCCATGTCTAATATATATTATTTACCATTTTAAAAGAACATATTCCCAGAAACAAATTTTCTCATTCCCATTTTTCCAGAAAAAAACAAAAAATGGCTTTGCAAAAAACAAAGTTTTTTTTCAAGTCCTTCCCATCTCTAATAGGACCCCCTCATATTGTCTGCAGCAGGCGTACTTGTAATGGGGACATCTGCTTGGCCAGACATTGGCACTAAAATGCACACGTCCCTGCCCCACTTCTTGTATAGGATCCACTGCTGGTAGTCAGAAGCCTTATCCATATTGTGCCCAACTCCTTGTTATAGGCCTACCCATGACATCCCTGGCCATGAACCTATATATTCATGAAAAAGGAATATCAACACTCGAAGTACTGTATATTTTTCTGCACTGTACTGTTCTTCAAAAATGACAGTGACATATAACATTACATGGACATAATGACAGAACTCTTTGACATCGATTTCCATACATAAGAGCAGAACTTCTGTAGCTATCACTCAGGAACAAGATGCCATCACATAATTAAAGTATAACAAAAGGCAAAACTTTTTTTGTTTTTTTGTCAGAGTGGAGAAGAACTAGAACACCTATTAGGTTTTGATTGCCATCTGTGCCCCTGAAAGTAAAAAAACTCCAAATTTTGGGTTGTCCCCACAAAAGAAGGAACATTTTTCAATGGGGATACTAATTCTGGAGACGTAGGGGTCCCCAAGGAATTCCCTTAAAGTGTTACTAAAACCAGAACCCTGCATTCACTATATCTGGTCTCCACAGAACATGAAAATGCAATTATTTTAGTAAATATAAACCTGTTAAATACCTTTTCTCATTAGCAGTATATAGTCTGTGACTTCTATCAGTTTTCTGCTGAGCACTGGTTAATCTTGTAGAAGGAGTTTTCATTCTCTCTCCCATGAGGCTGCATGACCCCTGTACCTCTGTCTGGACAGTGCTGATTGGCTCTGCGCTAATCATATCCACCTCCCAGCAAAAAAAAAAACCCTCTCTAACAATGGACACCAAACTGAGCATGTGCAGAATGTCTCCTAGGGGTTTTTGTTTACTATCAGCAGATTGGGGACTGTGGAAGAAGGGGAGGGTCAGAGAAGACAGGATCAAACAGCCTTTTTACATAATATGGAGGATTAACCCATTAGGTACCACTGTGAGTATAACAAGCATTCTTTACTGCATATACAGACTGATTTTACTGTTGTGGGTTTAGTAACACTTTAATTTGCAGGGATTATCTCTCACTACCTGTTTTGGCTCCTTGAAGCCTTCCCCGTGACAGATCATCTCAGTGACACATCAGGCATAGTTATATTATGGTAATGATTAGCTGATACAATATATCGTAGCCTCTTGCACTCTCACTAACAGCAGCACTGCTGTGGATTAGTCCTGGAGGTTGCATCTGTCAGACCCTAATGTTCCCTCATTGATTTTGACACTGGAAGTGAATCAAAATTGTGAACTTCATCTATCAGCCATTAGAGTAGACAGAGAGAAGAGCCATTTCTCTGGACGTGGATGATCCATGCTGGATGCAGGATTTGTAGTCAAAGGAAACATGTCAAGTTGTGGAATGAGTTTTCCGGCATTGGGCTTCACAACATAGCCTGAATCCATGGGACACCAGGATTTTGCTGAAATCCTGGGATAGTATTGAAGAATCCAGAAAGGTAGGGAGTTATGTGCATCTTGTACTCACATTGAGCCCCAAGGTGGGGCTTAGCTATGTAATCATCTCAGAAGACAGATGGGGGGTTATTTACTAAAATAGCATGGTGAAAATCTGGTGCAGCTCTGCATAGAAACCAATCATCTTCCAGGTTTTATTGCCAAAGCTTAATTGAAAAAGTGGATGTTAGAAGCTGATCAGCTACCATGCACAGCTGCACGAGATTCTGAGTGCACCAGTTTTAGTAAACCTACCCCATTATGTGGCTCGGCAAGGTCACCATACACGTTACAATCTGACTCTACAATCTTTGCACAATTAACTCTAGATTTACCAAGACTATGTAATATGAGGATTTGATTAAACTATCCAATTTTTTAGTATTCAGGCTGTTCCTTACACTACATAGTTGTCGGCAGATCTAAAGCAGAGTGTACAATCAGATTGTAACATGTTTGGTGAGCTTAAAGGATGTGTTCACCTTTTTAAAAAGAAATAATAAATGCACTTTTTTTTGCAGGTAAATAAAATGAGCATTTATAATTTTTTTAGGAGCCTGTAAAGCAGTGGTCACTGGGACACTATTCCTCCCACTGATACCAATAATGGGGCATAATTCCTGCTACTGACATCAACAACCGGGCACTATTCCTCTCATTGACACCAACGATGAGGCACTTTTCTTCCCACTGACATCAATGATAGGACACCATTCCTCTCACTGTCACCAATGATAGGGCACCATTCCTCTCACTGACACCAATGATAGGGCACCATTCCTCTCACTGTCACCAATGATAGCGCACCATTCCTCTCACTGACACCAATCATGGAGCACTAACATAAAAATAGTGCAGCGCTAAAAGTAGTGATAGTAAGACAGGTATAAGTCCACTAAAAGTCTTGGTCATAAGAACGTGTCCAGTGACAAGTGAGGATTCAAACTTGGTGATCCGTGTGGAAACGGCTGAAAAACGCACTCACCAGAAGCAAGACACATAAACGCAGTGTGCATCTAGAGCTCATGGATCCTCAATCCAGAAGGGAATAAAGCTGGTCCAGTTACAGGAATGGTATGGTTCCATACCTCTGAAGATGTGCGTGTGCACGTAACGCGTAAGGAGGAGCCTGGACGTTGAGACGCTACGCCGCCGGAGCCACGTGGAGGCCCGGCGGCCATTATTCAGAGTGTCAGGGTTAGTTTGTCTTGCTGACACATGTTTATGATACCTGCCTACTTTGAATTGGATACTATAATTTTTAATAAAGCTGCTTTTTATAACCTACTACACTATGGGTGTCCTTCCCTAAACTCCCCTGAGGAGCTTTTGCTTGCAGAATCCTGATCTTGGAATCCTACACCTAATTGGGAAGAGGAAGATCTGTTGCTGCATCCACAGAGGAGGGATACACCATTCCTGTAACTGGACCAGCTTTATTCCCTTCTGGATTGAGGATCCATGAGCTCTAAATGCACACTGCGTTTATGTGTCTTGCTTCTGGCGAGTGCGTTTTTCAGCCGTTTCCACACGGATCACCAAGTTTGAATCCTCACTTGTCACTGGACACGTTCTTAAGACCAAGACTTTTAGTGGACTTATACCTGTCTTACTATCACTACTTTTAGCGCTGCACTATTTTTATGTTATTCCATTTTAAGTACATATTGGTTGCTTAGAATGCTTAGCCGCTTTCAGGACTAGCGCTCACTGTTGTTCTCCTTATTTGATAATCATGGAGCACTATTCCTCCCACTAACACCAATGATGGGGTACTATTCCTCCCACTGACAACAATGATTGGGCTCTATTCCTCCCACTGACACCAATGATTTGGCTCTATTCCTCCTAATGGCACCAATCATGGAGCACCATTCCTTCCACTGACACCAACAACAGAGCACTATTCCTCCCACTGACACCAACAATGGGGCACTATTCCTCCCACTGACACCAACAATGGGGCACTATTCCTCCCACTGACACCAACAATGGGGCACTATTCCTCCCACTGACACCAACAATGGGGCACTATTCCTCCCACTGACACCAACGATTGGGCACTATTCCTCCCACTGACACCAGTGATGGGGCCCTAGTCTTCCTAATGGCACCAATCATGGAGCACCATTCCTTCCACTGACACCAACAATAGAGCACTATTCCTCCCACTGACACCAATGATGGGGCATTATTCCTCCCACTGACACCAACAATGGGGCACTATTCCTCCCACTGACACCAACAATGGGGCACTATTCCTCCCACTGTAACCAACGATTGGGCACTATTCCTCCCACTGACACCAATGATGGGGCACTATTCCTCCCACTGACACCAATGATGGGGCCCTAGTCCTCCTAATGGCACCAATCATAGAGCACCATTCCTTCCACTGACACCAACAATAGAGCACTATTCCTCCCACTGACACCAATGATAGGGCACTATTCCTTCAGCTAACACCAATGATGGGACACTATTCCACTGATACCAATGATGGGGCACTATTCCTCCCAGTGACACCAACAATAGGGTGTTATTCCTCCCCCTAATATCAAAGATGCATTGTTTTCACCCACTGATGCCAGAACAATTTCTGATCCCGATGGCCACAGTCTGGCCCCCCAAAAAACTGAAAAGTAAACTGGCCCATTGTTTACAAAGTTTAAAGACCCCTGCTGTGCACCTGCAATCAGCATATCATGGGTGCAGTGTCAGGCTCCTGCAGACTGTCTGTGTACCTTTCTGCTTATACCTCCGATACACAAAGACAGTTTCTGAATGACAGGAAGATCAATGCACTATGAGAGCACTCACCAGCTGCAATGGATGTCGGTACTTGTAGTTCATTCATTCTTAGGACTCTGTGAATGAATGATGCAGCACTGTGGGTGAAGCCCTGCATGGAGGAATGGAGGGGGGGGGAGTTGCAGATGCTGAACATATAACATGTTAAACCCTAAATACAGGTGTAACATGTAGCATGTTCACAAAGGCGAATTTGTCCTTTAAATAGACAAGAAAACTGTATGGTGGCATGCTGAAAAGTTGTGCCAAAAACCTGACTTGGAGCTTTAGTTGAAGATTACATAAAGAATTGGTATTTAAATATTTCTATGCCGTGTTCAGTGGGGATTAACATACAAAGAAAAAGCACAAAAGACACAAAATATAATTGTGAAAGTGACTTTATATTAACAATATCTTACGACTGCTTTATCTATTAATGTGAATATATATTTGTTAAAATGATTCCGCTTGTTGAATCTGCCAAACATTTGAATATAAACCTTCATAGCGAACAAATGACAGAACACCCAGTCTTCATGTAAATATTTATCTTACTATGTATATAGTCCAATTTCAACACAGAGCAAATCTACACGAATCCCTTTTTTTCTTCAACCGGATATGTAATATTGACAAGCAAATATTCTATTTACTATATGTGATTGTGTAAAATAGTCATTACTCCACTACCAAGGGTGTTGCTAGGATTGTAAAAGACCTGGAGCACCCCATAGAGAAGAGCTCCAGTGCAACGTGGCAAATAGTGGGTGCGACCAAACTGTGCTGACAGTGGATGAGGCTGAAAAGGGCATACTGTAGAAAAAGAGGAACCACAGTCCTCGCTGCACTGGTTCTGCCCTCCCCCAGTGTTACCTTTGAGTTCTGGCAGAGCCCTGCGTGGGACATTTCCTGTGTGCACAAAGATGCATAGGTTTGGAGTTTCCATAATAGACTGTCTTTGCGCATGGATGGGGAAACCTACAGGCGCAGGACTTGGAGCTCTGCAGCATATCTACATACATGCAGGGGGGCACAACCGTCATTTTTGCCCAAATGAAAAATTCAGAAGTGCTGTTTTGCAGTACAAATAAATGGTCTTAAAAAAACTGATATCCAGTTGTATGAGAGGGGGGAGAAGGGTACTAATGCGGTGAAGGTCTGCTTTAAATAGCGCCCAAGCCTATTTACTGCACACACAGTACACATGCTACAGAAAAAAGCTTTTGCAAACCCCAAGTGGGCTTTCATGTACTTTGCACAAGAGGAGAGGCTTCTGTCTAGCTACTCTGCCATGAAGCCCATATTGGTGGAGGACTGCAGTAATGGTTGTCCTTCTGGAATTTTGTCCCATCTCCACACAGTCTCTCTAGAGCTCAGTAAGGGTGATCATGGGGTTCTTGGTCACCTCTCTTACTAAGGCCCTCCCTCCCCCCCCCCCCTGTTTCCTCAGTTTGGCTGGGTGACCAGCTCTTGGAAGAGTCCTGGTTGTGCCAAACTACCCCCCCCCCCAAGAACATATGGGTCATTGCTCTGAACCATTGGCTGAAAGCACTGATCAGATGCTGATCAGCAGATCTTTTATGGTCATGCCCCTCATCAGAAGCTGGCTGAACATCCAGGTGCCTGGCACACAGCTGGCTCAGCCTCTTACCATGCCGCTGAGAGCCTAAGCCAGCCACTTCTGTCCCCTCCACAGCCCAGTGCTCCAGTGAGTGTTGGAGAAGCAGAGCAGAGAGGCGACGACTGACAGTCACCACTCTCTGCTCTGTGGAGACTGAGATCAGCAGTCATGTGATCGCCAGTTCTTGGTGTGACAGCTGCAGCATCAGATTGATACTACAGCCACATAGGTGAGTATGTATGTCTGTCTTTTTTTTTCAGTAATCCTGCACTTGTCTTTTAACTCCTTCCCATCTGCCTGCCTGTGCACCAAGTCCCTTTAACTGGTTATTTAGCCATGGGAGGGGGCAGAATAGATTTCCCCACCACGCAACCACTATGAATGACTGTCACAGCAGTCACATGATCATGAGTCTGTCTTGGTGTCTCCCAATCATAACTACAGACTGGTAGCTGTTGGTGGCAGCTGGGTCACTGTGCTGGGAGTGTGCAGCAAATGCTTTCTCAGTGCAGAAACCTCAGCTGCCATGGATGAATATGTGGAGAGTGTAGACATTAAGGTTGCAGCTACACAATTGTGTTACATGGTCGGTAACTAGTTAAATACAATCCTCCAGCCCCTATGTGCATCCCACGCACAAAAAAAAATGTTTTAACCTTTTTATTGAGTGCACTTTGCCTGCATAGTATGTACTTACTTACCTAACTATAGTCTTCACTGGAAGCCTAGGTGGCAGGGTAACAGTTGTGGAGCACAACTCCTTATGTTCTGAACATAAAAAAAATAAGAAAATACTAAAGCGATTTTTTCTTGGAATATTCTTTTTACAATATCGTTGGAAACGTTTTGTTTCAGGTATGTCAAAAGTGAGCGTCACACCATACAAGTGGATTATGTACCATACATGGATGAGGTCGCAGTAGAGGTAGGCTGCAAGCCCGACATTAAGCAGTTTCTCCTGTCAGATCCCAAATTGGCCTGGGAGATATTCTTTGGTCCATGTACACCTTACCAGTATCGCATCTGTGGACCAGGGCAATGGAAGGATGCCAGGAAAACTATTCTAACTCAGAAGGATCGCATCATAAAGCCAACAAAGACCCGCATCATGCATAGTGAAATGGCTCACAGTTCATTTAATATGCTTGCTAAGTTTCTGGGCATCTTGGTGATCTTTGCTGCTATATATGTCTTAATGTAATTAGGTCAAGCAATGCTTTGATTGAAAAAAGTCCATTGTTACAGGCTTCAATCTCTTGACCAAGTCCTATTTGTTACAGTATATATGATATTCTTTAAATTTGAAAAATCCTATACTCTCCAACTTGAATTGTAATGGGACTGTCCTTTTATTCTTGGTTACTGAAAGAAGTATTCTTCTAGAAGCATTACCTCCTATGTGCAAATTGCTACTGCAATTTTTTTTCTATTATTATTAGTATTATTGTATATTGGTCCCTGTTATAAAGTGAAACCCTGCTACAAAATAAAAAACCTCTCTTTTCCAGCAGAAATATTGTCCTCAGACCAACTGTAAAATATTTTGTTAGCTTTATCAGTGCCTCTATGTCAAACATACAGCCTTCCATCAATGAAACTTTGGTGCCCAGTTTGTAGCATAGGAGTTTAGAGGTTCATAGCAGGGCACATTGACAAAATAATGTTTCTGTACTGACTCTATTTTTTTTTCTGCTAGCATCACCATGAGAGTATTTCTCTCCATGAAATTTTAGAGGCTGGCCCAGCTTAAAGTTTAGGTGAAATAGATAGGTGGATAGGATTAAGAGGGGTTAGAACCTCCATCTGGTTTTTATTGCTGTGTGTGTCTCTGATGGGGAGATTAAAGTGATTGCACACTCTCACCTTGTAAAACAACGTATTCAGTTTAAAATAGCAATGAAAGAAAAAACATTTGTGTATAGATATATAAAATTGTAAATACTTTTTTTTTTTTTTAAATAAGTGATCAGTAGGGAGCTAGGGTAGGATAAACAGCAGCACACTGATCTTCCCATTGAAAGACTGTGCAGGGAAGGGGGGGGGGCATTTCAGGACAACTCTGATCATTGGAGGAGAGTACACTGAGTTGCCAGTACAGTTAGAGAGCTGACCACGTTGTGTTCTCCTGCCTAGTGTGGTCAGTATTTAAAAGGAAAGTAGAGGGACTGCCAGGAACACCAGGGATTTCACACAAAGGAAGCAATACAAGGAGAACAGGATACTTTTCCATACAAGTACATGGTACAGCAGGCACATAGCAGGAATATGAAATGTCAGGTTTATAACTCTCTATATCCTTCTGATCATTTTCAGTAGATCTAAAAGTGAGCGATAATCTAAAATTTTGAGTTGTCATTGGAACAAGCATAGAGTGGGGAAACTTTCTTCAATGACAAATGTCTAAGGGAGGATTTGCTATAACTTTGGAGAGAATTCTCACTTCCTGTGTTCTTGATAGGAATTGAAGAGAAATCTCTGAAATGGGATACAGATAACAAAAGACAACCAGACAGGACTTTTGACCCTTTGTTACTCTTGAACTTTAGCTATACTTTAAATAAGTAGCCTTGACAGACAAAGTACATGTAGAACCTTATCTCATCTTCCTATGCGGTGTCTAAGGTTACCTGTGTGGTCGAACAGGGTATTCCTCCTCCTTCCATGGCTGTCCGACAATGCAGCTAGGAAGGAGGTGGCTGCTTTTACAAATGGCACTTATCTCCATCTCCAAGCATTTGTCCGGTTTTCTGAAACTTTTTGGCCTACAAGCCACCCTCCCTTCACATTTCTCATGTGATTCTTGTCTCAGACAAATGCTTGGAGATGGAGAAAAGCAGGTGTCTCCTTGCTAGCTGTGTTGTTGGACAACTGTAGCAGGGGGAGGATTGCCTTGTCCGACCCCACAACTAGCATTAGACAGCACATAGAAAGATGGGGCAAGTACTTATTGTAGAAAATTGAAGTAGGATTTCTTTAGGTTTAGGAGTCATGTATTAGGGCTGGGTAAAGATAAAGTGGTTGTTAGGACTAAAGATGTTTTTTAACCTTAAGGAATTATCTGCATTAAGGTTAAAAAAAAAATTTAGGTGCAACTACCCCCTGCCCCGCGATCCAGCACTATGGTCAAGAGCAGCAGCTCTGCTCTCTCTCTCTCCCTACTCACTGGACTGGAGGGCAGCAGGAACCATTGGCTCCTGCTGCTGTCAATCAAATCCATTGACAAAGGACTGGGGGAGGGGCTGAGCAACACTGTGCGTGGCATGAGACACACACAGTGTGGCTGTGGATTGAGCCCGCATGAGTACCCCCATTGCTATGGGGACACTCAGGAGGCAGGAGGAGCCAGGAATGTCAGCGGGGGAACGGAGAAGAAGCAGATCACAAAACCATTGCACAAAGCAGGTAAATATAATATATTGTGTTTTTTTTTTTTAAACAGAACCTTTACTATCACTTTAAGAGTCAATAGGTCACTTTACTTTTCAGGTGACACTGAGACTCACACACAAAAAAAAATCTATTTTAAAAAAACACTGAATCAAAAACTCCTGCTCTGCAACAAAAAAAATATATTAAATAATAAAAAATTGTAATCAAAAGAAATTATATATATATATCAAATGTATTTCAGCAGCTGTTGTCATGTGTCCCTACACCGAAAATGTGTTTAAATATAAACTCTGCGCAATCAAGGATTAATGTAATTGTGAACTCGTGATTAGATTTAAAAAATCATATATATACAATTCCTATAGATAAATAGAATCCACTACATATGAATAAAAAAATTACATAAAACACAAAAAACAGTGATCAAGTCCACACACATTAATGTATATTAGTGTATAAAAGTCCACTATGATCTTCCACCTTGAGTGTAATCCATATAAATATATAAATTCTACCAGTGCAGCTATTCTTGATCAATCACCACCAGAAATAATTCCTCACCAAAATGGCCAACTTCCAGTTCCTGTGTAAGTGATGACATCATACAGCCATGCCCTTGACATGTTTCGTCTTCCAGTCATGACTGCTTCAAAAGGACGTGGCCGGGAAGGGTCATATTTATACCTGCTCCTCCTTGCCAAGCACCGAGCGCCATTTTGTTGTATACTAGGTGTTATTAGATTGTATACCAATTGTCAGCCACTAGAGGACCATCAGGAAATCTATATTGTAGATCTGGTCAACAATAAGAACAGATCGAGAAACACCACATCCGTCCACTAGCCTCCATATTGTAGAAGAAAAAGCACCATTTTCCCATATACCACAAGAAAGAGATATATAAAGGGCACAAACAAAATTAAATTAAAAAACACCCTTTAACACTTAATATAAATATATAAAGGAGATTCCAGGAGACAGGCAGTTACTCTAGGAGAGCTGGACAGAGCCGTAGAAGGTCCTTAACCTATCAGCAGGACCGATATCTGCTCCTTTGTGCAAGGAAGAACAGGATGAGCACTGCCAGAGCCCTACAAAACATTACCTCCAGCAGGCCATCGATCTGAATGTCTCTGACCAAACAATCAGAAACAGACTTCATGATGGTGGCTTGAGGGCCCAATGTTCTCTAATGCTCACTGCCCAGCACTATAGAGCTTGATTGGCATTTGCCATAGAACACCAGAATTGGCAGGTCCGCCACTGGCGCCCTGTGCTTTTCACAGATGAAAGCAGGTTCACCCTGAGCACATGTGACAAACGTGACAGGGTTTAGAGAAACCGTGGAGAATGTTATGCTATCTGCAACATCATTCAGCATGATCAATGGAGGACATAAAAGCTCTTGCCCTGTAATATATATCATGATGGATACCTAAATACACTACTCAAAAAAATTAAATGAACGCTTTGAAAACACATCAGATCTCAATGGGGAAAAATATCATGCTGGATATCTATACTGATATGGACTGGGTAATGTGTTGGGAACGTAAGGATGCCCCATCATTTGATGGAAATAAAAATTATCAACATACAGAGGACTGAGTTCAAATGTATTTTAAGAGGTTAAAAGCTAATGTAGCACAAAAGCATGCATGAAATTGACCTGCACTATGTATGCCAAATAATCTGCCCTCTACCTCTACTGTTTATCTCACATTTCAGCAACCAGCGCAGGCACGGATCTGAAATCTCAGTTGGCTTACAGTGGAAATGTGAAATGATGAGAGAGACTTCAGTCTGACTGCATTGCCAAAACTTTAATTAGTATTGGATAGAGTATGGAAGGATTACACCCCTACAAGTTTTTTGGGTTTTTTTGCTGTATGTGTACCATTAGGGGAAATTCCCTTTACTTCCTTTCCCAGAGATGCAACAGTACATTGGAGAAAAAATTTCAAAGCAAGGGGAATTCTTCTCTTATACAATTGACCCCAGAACAGTTGTCTCCAATGGATGATATACCATTTACCTCTTTTTCTGGGGACAACTCTAACATTTTGGATTTCCTCTCAGTTTCTTTTTCAGTGACAATGGTCTCCAGGACAAATATAGGGGAGAAGCTCCTCAATGGGGGTAAGAAAGCAGCAAAAATTTGACAGCAGGCCTAACCCTCCCCACACTATCCAAAACAAAAAAAACATTTTACCTAGATATACACTTTAATGGAGGTCTTTCTTTTAATCTTTTAAGTGTTCCTCTTTTTTTATGCCCTCTAAGGGACAGCTTTGCATGATTACATACTGTTGTACAGCCATTAATCACAGAAAGCAATTACTGAATAGTGGTTTCTTCATTCTTTTATCTTATCCTGTGAATAAATGGATCCTTTCTTGCGGTAAATGTTTATTTTTTTGTATATACAAATAAATAAATGCATCTGAATACATAACATAAATGGTCCATTTGTAGTGCATTTTGTACATTTTGTGCTGTCAATATAACAGTTATCCAGAAAAATATTTTTGTAGGTGTAGTTTTTACATGCTTTCATCTTTATAGCATCTTACATACAGATATGGCCCCATCATGGCACATCTGTGTGCGACCAAAAATAGCCCGAACATTGCCAGAAACCACAATTTATGGTGCACTACTCAAAAAAATGAAAAATGAAAATGAAAAAATGAAATCAATCATAAAAACAATCCATGTGAAGCAAGATAAATAAACTCTGCATTTATATACAACAGATAAACAAACGAAAGTCCATTATCATGAGACTGAGATCAAATCATTCGGTAAGGGCCTAAAATGCTGAAGTGGATAAAAGGACTTTATAGTGCCTCATCCACGGCGGTCAAGGTTAATGGGTCCCTTTCCCAGTTTTTTAAAATGTATAACAATACCAGACAGGGTTGCCCACTCTCCCCTTTATTGTTTGTTATATCCTTGGAACCTGTCCTGGAGAAAGTAAGGAAGTGGGTGGATGTAACAGGAATAAAGATGGGACAAGTGGAGCATAAAGTGGCAGCTTATGCGGATGACGTTGTTTTATATAGTAAATCCAAGAATAGCCCAACTTAATGAAATTGCTAAAACAATATGGGGATATATCAAATCTGAAAATAAACCCGGCAAAATCAGTAATTTTAAATATTAATATTCCAAAAGCGGAGAAGCAAAAGTTACAAAAAGAATTCCCATTCACATGGAGGGATAAAGAAATAGGCTATTTAGGAATAAAACTGACCCCTTCAATAAAAACTCTTTATCAGACAAATTATATTCCATTAGTGAACAAAATAAAAAGAGAACTGGGGAGGCTGTCAAAAGGTGGTGCTTTCTGGATAGGTCGTATAAACTTGATAAAGATGGTGATAGTACCAAAAATCTTGTATAGGTTCCATATGCTTCCAATATATATCCCAGGATCTTTCTTTGTTATAATACAGAAGATGATAGGTAGGTTTATTTGGGAAAAAAAAAATGAGAATTAGGTATGACACACTGAGTAGGATGAAAGGTAATGTGGGTTTGGGGCTGCCAAATATTAGGAATAATTACCAAGCGGTGTTACTTTCACGAATAATAGATTGATAATTTAATTCACAAAGGAAAGGTTGGGTGAATTTGGAAGAGACATCGAGTAAGACACAGTTAGGAAAGATGGTTTGGGTTCCACATAAGTTTCGTTCACTAGATGGGAACACCAGTTCACTGACAAATAAAGTTTTTATTGTTTGGGATAAATTGCATAAACAAAAAGGATGGAAATATAATTCGGGTATGATCCCCTTGGTGGGAACGGAGTTTTTCCCACTGGTGAAGGATAATATCTCTGAGAAATGGATTAAAAATCAGAACACACGTTTAAAAAATATATTGAGGAAAGGTAAGATGCACACTTTTTTTGATTTAAAAGAAAAAAAATATTTATTTTTTATTTTAGATGACTTACGGTATGGTCAACTTGCTCACTTTGTATCAACACTTCCACAACCACTGAGGATCCTGGAGGATCAGTACCAATTTGAGAAATTGTTGAATGTAACTATAGCCTCGAAACATGGCACCTCTAGGATATACAGTTGCAAGAAAAAGTATGTGAACCCCTTGGGATTACGTGGAGTTTTGCATGAATTGGGCATAAAATGTGCTCTGAATGTCATCTAAGTCACAACAATAGAAGAACACAGTCTGCTGAACATAATACTACACAAACATTAGATGTTGCCATGGTTTAATTGCACATAACATGTAAACATTCACAGTGCAGGGAGGAAAAAGTATGTGAACCTTTGGACTTAATAACTGGTTGACCCTCCTTTGGCAGCAATAACCTCAACCAAACGTTTCCTGTAGTTGCAGATCAGACCTGCACAACGATCTGGAATAATTTTGGACCACTCCTCTTCACAAAACTGTTTCAGTGTAGTAATATTCTTGGGATGTCTGGTGTGAATCGCTCTCTTAAGGTCATGCCACAGCATTTCAATCGGGTTGAGGTCAGGACTCTGACTGGGCCACTCCAGAAGGTGTATTCTGTGCTGTTGCAGCCATTGTTTTGTTGAATTACTTGTATGCTTTGGGTCATTGTCCTGTTGCATCATCCATCCTCTGCGGAGCTTCAGTTGGCGGACAGATGGTCGTACGTTTTCCTGCAAAATGTCTTGATAAACTCTGGAATTAATTTTCCCATCAATGACAACAATCCGTCCAGGCCCTGAGGCAGCAAAGCAGCCCCAAACCATGATGCTCCCTCCACCTTGTTTTACAGTGGGGATGAGGTTTTGATGTTGGTGTGCTGTGCCTTTTTTTCTCCACACATAGTGTTGTGTGTTCTTCCCAAACAACTCAATCTTGGTTTCATCTGTCCACAGTATATTTTGCCAGTAGTGCTGTGGAACATCCAGGTGCTCTTTTGCAAACTTCAAACATGCTGCAATATTCTTTTTGGACAGCAATGGCTTCCTCCGTGGTCTCCTCCCATGTACTCCATTCTTGTTTAATGTTTTCCTTATTGTAGATGTGTCAACAAAAATGTTAGCATGTGCCAGAGATTTCTGTAGGTCTTTAGCTGACACTCTGGGATTCTTCTTTACCTCATGCAGCATTCTGCACTGTGCTCTTGCAGTCATTTTTACAGGACGATCACGCCTAGGGAGAGTAGCAACAGTGCTAAACTTTCTCCATTTGTAGACAGTCTGTCTTACCATGGACACATGAACATCAAGGCTTTTGGAGATACTTTTGTAACCCTTTCCAGCTTCATGCATGTCAACAATTATTGATCGTAGGTCTTCTGAGAGCTCTTTGCTGCGAGGCATGGTTCACATCGGACAGTGCTTCTTGAAACCAGTAAACCCAAAACAGGTGTGTGTTTTTTAAGGGCAGGACAGCTGTCAGCAACACATCCAATATCATCACACTGATTGGAGTCAAGGTTGGCTCACTCCTGGCTCAAGTTAGCTCTGGGAGAAGTCATTAAGCTAGGGCCTCACATACTTTTTCCTCCCTGCACTGTGAATGTTTACATGTTATGTGCAATTAAACCATGGCAACATCTAATGTTTGTGTAGTATTATGTTCAGCAGACTGTGTTCTTCTATTGTTGTGACTTAGATGACGTTCAGAGCACATTTTATGCCCAATTCATGCAAAACTTCACGTAATCCCAAGGGGTTCACATACTTTTTCTTGCAACTGTATAAGATCCTTGGTGATATAGAGAGTACTGACCCTCCTTAGTTCTTGGAAAAATGGGAGTGGGAGTTGGCATCAAAGTTGAACGAACAACACAGGAATCATTTATTTGAATTAGCACATGAGGTAACAAATATGAACACAGTGGAAATTAATTATAAATGTATGGCCAGATGGTATATCACACCGAGTATAGCACATAAACAACAAGCAGACATTTCACCTTTATGTTGGAGAGGTTGTGGGGGAAGAGGCACGATGGCACATATTTGGTGGGAATGTCTGAAGATACAAGAATATTGGAAAGTTATATTACAACATATTCAGGAGATATGTGGGACTAATATACAGAGGGATCCGTGGAGCTGTTTAGTTTATAAATTTGAATCTTTGACCAAATTACACAAGAATATGGTACCTTACCATCTAGTTAGTGCGGCTAAGGGCCTGATCCCTAAATTTTTGCTTGTCCCTGATCTTCCATGTATGAATGATTGGGTTAATAGAGTGGATAATATTTATAGATTGGAGAAGCTGTATCATATTAAAGAGGATAAAATGGAAAAATTTAGGAAAACATGGAGTCAGTGGTTGGCCTTTAAAACAACTAAAATATATGTGGATCTACTTGGAATTTAAGTAAATAAGTATTGAGGGAAGCATGCAGGAGTGCCTACAGAGAAGAGGGAACAGGAGGAAGGGAACACAGATATAGACTGATAATGACGAAGGTTAGAAACTAGGAAAGTGGCAAAGTTTTAGAGTTTTAGGGAATGTGGAGGGGGTGAGGGTGGGATGACGAGGGTAGGGAAAATATGATATGAGTTATTTGGGATGTACGGGAGAAGATTGTTATTGTATGTGCTTTCTTTTCCCCAACTTATGTTTATTTGATGTTCCTTTTCTTTTATTTGATGTTCCTATTCCTTTCTAATAAAAGATATATTATAAAAAAAAAATAATAATTTCGTAAGAGGCCATCTATATGTGGTGGAGGATAATGTTGTCTTTGGAATGATTTTCATCACATCACTTGTGTGGACGTATTTGTTTATCTTTTGTATATAAATGCAGAGTTTTTGATATCTTGCTTCACATGGGTTGTTTTTATGATTGATTTTATATTATCCCTATATAAGTACTTGATTTTTTTGAATAGAGGGTAAGGGGATGCTCTGGTCTCCCTGCGGCAACAGTGCAGATGTAATCACTGCGGTCTGTACTGCACTGCCTCAGTTGTCTCTGCTGATCTGGCCTCTCAGCCATTTGGTCAGTATGCAGCAGATGTGCTCTCATTGGTTTCCTTGTCTCCACGACTTCTTAGAGCAGTCTGTAAAAAACTATTCCACCATGCCTCTTACTGCACAGTGCCTATGGGATTTGTATTCTGAAGAGTCTATGGGTCCCATTATATGGCTGTTGTCCCTAACTACAACTCCCAGGATTCTGAGCTATTGACATAGAAATCTATGGGCTTGCTTGGCTTTACTTCTTCCCCTGCTGGCCAGAGGAGAGTAGTGCAGTATAACATCAGTATACCCTGTAGAAAGTGAAAGTGGTTGTAAAGAGGGAAATGTATCCTTCTCCATGTTTCTGTAGTCCAGCACCCAGCTACACTGGGAATACAAGCAAGTTTATATGGACATTCATACTAAGGACAGTGCATATTCTTAAAAAGCAGTAAATGAGCTGTGCAACAACCCCCACTGAGCTCTGTAGTTGAAGCCGCACAGAAGAAATGTGTCCTCAGTGTTCACAACTGAAACACTGAAAGTGGTTCTAAAGTAAAAAAAAGTGTTTACCTCAATGCATTCCCTGCAATAAAGTGGTAGTAAAATGTTTTGTTTGCTTGTTCCTCCAGGCAGGGCCGTGGATAAGGGAGTACCACCAGTCCTACTGTAGGGGGCCCAGACCAGACCAGCAGGGGGCCCAGGCAGCTGGGGGAATCAGATGTAGGCAGGGAGGGTGATCGGAACAACGGAGGGGCAATTACTGGAACCTATCCCCTGAATGGCTCTCTCTGCAACAACTGAAAACTGGCTTCTTCTCCTCTCCCTCCCATCAGCTTTTAGGTGCTGCAGAGAGAGCCATACAGGAGATTGGTTCCAGTAATTGCCCCACATCACCCTCCTTGTGCACCATATGTTTCCCCTCTGCTGCCCAGGACCACCCTGTGTGCCCCCACCCCCACAGTGCTGTCTGCTTCTCTCCTCTCCTGGAAGGGTCCAGTAAATATGTCCCATTCACCAGCTCCTTCCTTTCCTGAATGAACACAATGAGTGATTGATACTGATCACTTCCTGTGTTCATTCATAACTGAAGCATAATTAACTGTGGGTTTTTTTGTGTTTTTTTTTGGGAGGGGGGCCTGCCAGGTTGGCTGTATGGGGCCCCATGCTTTCTAACAGTGTCCCTGCCTCCAGGTAAGCTTACAATAAGGCTTACCTGTAGGTAATGTGAATATCTTCTAAATGTGCACCGCTTAAGAGATATTCAGAGCTGCTGAAGCCGTTGATGTCACCAGTACATGTGCAGTGTGCTCTGCATTCAGGACACACTGAGTAAGAGTGGCGGTGCTCTCCCTACATGTACATGTGACAGTACTGAGTGCCGAGTGATAGGCCCCCATTCATGTGAGTGTACATATTGGGATTTTGTTTTCAATCTGTTTTTAAATAAAGCAATTTGCACAATGAAATGCCCTGTTTGTCTATATTCTGCATACTGAAAGCTGGTGGAGTGGAGAGAAGAACTTTGGTGGCAATTTCCATAGAAGCTGTCCTTAGTAATTCCATCTAACCAGGAGAGAGAGGAACACAGAAGAGGAAAGATCTGTGGCTCTAATAGATAAAAGCGCACACTGACCTTCCTATGACTAAGGGGTCATATATTAATGAGGAGCGTACACCTGAGTGGGAAGGTGGACACAGAAGAAAACTCTTTTTACCTTTTATTCCCAGTAAATTATTGAGTTTTGAGACTTTTTATATTTATTTATTTATTTAATGATGAAATATTTATTTTTACATGTATTTATTTTTGCATAAGTCACTTTATTGTGCACATACAGTACGTCTTACTTATTTGAAAAAAAAACCAGCTGAATATTTCAGGTTCACAGTTTACTCTATTAAGAT